>NW_015150615.1:321198-323377 GCF_000732505.1 Cyprinodon variegatus
CGCATTGTGACAAACACCAGATACAGCACTGGGACTTGATCAACAGCCGATACCGCACCGTGACGTCACAAACCAGTAGGTGGCAGTAGTGTTCTTTGACAAACATGGACGCCTCCAGTAAAGAACATTCAGATGACAATACTCTTGATTAAAATCATTTATCGAACATTATGAAATAATTTCATATTTAAAGTAGCTACTTTCAGAAGTTTGACCAGACTTTTCCTTTAAGTGCTCTAACACATTGATTCCCAAAGTTGGGGTCATGACCCCAACTTTGACCCTTTGACCCACGGTCCTAAGATCCTTTAGAAATTTAACACAACAATAAAACTGTTTTCAGTTGTGGAACAGTGTTACTGTCTGAAAGATTTTAGAGCCTAACTTATACAAATTCAGGTTAATTTGTTATTTAAATAAAAAAAAAATAAAAATGTCAAATACATTTTAATGTAGAGACAAATGAAGAAATATAGAAATGTTTGAGCTCAAACACTTGATCCAGGTGCAGAGTGAACAGAGATTTCCTTTTTTTATGTTGCCTCACTCCAAAGGCCTTCAGCAAATCTGTATTTGCAACCAGAAGATAACCTGAAATAAAATATGTATTAGTTTTCTTCAAAAGCCTGCTCGCCTATCTCCTTCATAACTTTGGATGACAAAAAGCATCAGCTAAGATAGAAGAAAAACAGCATTGTAAGAGATAGCAAGATTTGAATCTTTGGTACTATAAAGTATAGGAAAAAAGCAAAAAGCCAGTCATACATGTATATGAACACATGAAAAAAAATTATTTTACCTTTTTTTTATTCATTGTCTTATTCTACACGACTCTATCCACGTGTCTGTGAGTAAAAGCATTTAGTCGGCTCATATTTTCTCTATATTGTCCTTTTTTTAAATCTAGAATTGCTTGATTCTACCTCTGTCTTTTTCTCTGTTCTCCACTCTGTGTTTTTCTAATTTCCTCCTCTTCTTCCTCTCCTCCCCCAGCTGACAGGCTCTAGGTTTTTCAAGTGAAGAAAGCCGGCATTAATTAAGACAGTGCCAGCTGTAATTTTCTGGGGAAGTAAATTTCTGCGCAACTAAAGGTTACGGGGACCTTTTCACTGTCAGAATTTACTACAGCCTGTGAATGTTAATGCAGCTAATGAAGACATGCTCTCAGAGTCTGAACTTAAAAAACTTGCATCGGGAAAAGAGGGCGAAGGGAGGCAGGAGAGGGATGGACGGAGGAAGATGGACAGAAATTAGAGCGTGTAAGAAAACAGACAAATCCATCACATTTATTCTCCATTTAAATGAGCAGCTTGAGGAACATTTGGATCTCCTTATCCAAATTATTTTGAGTTTTTTTGTTTAGTTCTTTTCCCCTTTTTATAGGAGTGTCTTTCCGTTGTGGAGACGATGATAAATCAAAGACCTTGACCTAGAACCATAGGTGTGAGTGTACGCCGCGTAACATTTGCCTCTGCTTGCATTGTTTCAAGTCTGGCATATATGATGAATGATGAGCTTTAAAAGCGATCCAGATAACGGAACCAGTGAGCAACCTGAAGGAGCGACTTCTCTTTTCTTTTCCTTTTCTTATAGTTGGTATTGAATATATATATTTTAAAGTAAAATCATAAGCACTCATTACCATTTGGCTTTTAAGTGGTTGTAGAGTGGCCATTTCTATAGCACCAAAAAGGACATTATGCAGCATATATATATATTCCTAAGGTGGACATAAGAATCTGGTATACTCTCCTTTATAGTACAATTTTCAGGGGCTTAAAAATGATGCCTGTGTAGCTGAATAGGAAATATTCATGAAAATTAAAAGCATTGATTCCCAGTAGGGCTTAAACAATCAGATTAATTTTGATTAATCGATTGTTGAAATAATCAACTAATTTAGTAATCCATTAATCGTTAGCTGGAGTGCAGAGGCTCTAAAATGTGCCTTCAGCGGACAGAAATAACCACTTAGTGCAGTAATTATACCAAGATTTACAAAAAAGTATATATATAAACATTTTTCATTTAAGTCGTAAGGAAACGGCTCTTCCAACCGTTGCATTTACGAATTCTCCCGAGTGGTGCACGACTTTACACGAATAAAGTGAATGTGATTGGTCGTTTTGTTGTGGCGGAAGGTTCGCAAACAAGTTTGTTTGTGGCGTTTTCTCAGAAG
>NW_015150615.1:323810-327967 GCF_000732505.1 Cyprinodon variegatus
GCGACATATGAATCAAGATGCTATGACCGAAAAGATTTGATTGACAGATGATCGTTGATATATGATTGGCTGAATTCAGGTGTTCAGGCTGACGTAAAACTAACTGGCCTGCATAAGATAATGGGGAAAAAAAGAACAAATTTTTAGACAAGATTTTTTTTTAAATAGAAATTTTCTAACTTTTCGGTCAATATAGTCTGATAAAGAGTACATTTATAAACATGTTTAAGCCAGAATGATTTGACATTTAAATATGACTTCCCTACGATTTTAGGGTAAAAATAACTTTTTTGTCTGTCAGTACTCTTCATCCAAAACTCCTGATGGCGAAAAGTTTTAGTTTCACCTTCTTTAAGGAACCTTTGGTTATCCGATTATTAATCAATTAATTGAAAAAATAATCAACAGATTAATTTATTTACAAAATATCCGTTAGTTGCAGCCTTAGTTCCCAGTATTTGTATTTATTCAATACATTATGGTGTTCAAAAAGTGACCACTGAAATCAGTCGTTTAAAGTGCAGAATACCGAAAAGCATAACGTGCGGATTTAAATAAAAAAAAAAGTCCTTAACAGGTGACATACATATTATAAAGAAGCCTGATAACATGCAGGTGGTGCAGTGGTTAGCACCCACAACCCATGCACTCAGGTTTCGACGTTGGTGACCCGGGTTTGAAACCGGCCTGGGTTCCTTTCTTGCATGTCTCTCCCTCCTTTCTGTCAGCCTACTGTAGAAAAAATGAGCCACTAATATTTTATTTAAATAACAAAAAAAAATAAATTGTAAAACAAAAAAAAACATTCAACTGCTCAAAAAAGTACAGCTTTTTTTAAAGTGCTTCAGTCTTTTGGGAACATGTGTTCAGTGTCTGTGTGTGCAGCAGACCTGTTTTTATGGTCATTCGTTTAGCTGTGGGTCCACTTTCACGCTACAGTCTATCTATGAACAAAGGTGTTGATGGCAGCAGCACAGCTGGAGGATGGAGTCACAGCCAAACAGGAACAGACCAGATGAAGCTCAACCTCCAGCCTGGAGTGTCCTGGTGCATCAATGAACATCCTTATGCTTGAACATTATGTTGATTGTGGATAATCCATGAGTTGCACGGAAGTCCAATAATGTAACACCACTAGGGTTCAGAGCTGGCGGTCCGTTCCTCCCAATCATGCCACTTCAGGTGTCACTTTCATTTCCCGCATTGCATTGTTAATGCCCCTCGGCCGAATAATGGAATCCCAGGGCGGTGCACTATCCAAACCCCTCCCCCAGTGGATGCTAAAAAGGCCTGGTACTCTGTACTACCATTCGGCCCATAAGCTGAAACAAAAGCCAGATACCTCCCCCTTACCTGAAGGTGAAGGGATACGACCCATGGCAAACTCACATGGAGACGGGGGGACAGAAGCAGACTCTTGTTTATTCCTAACATTTATTTTCTTGGTTACTTTCTGTTTCTGTGCAAAGAGTTAGATGGTCCTCAATTTGAAGAGTTTTATGCTTCATGATTAGTTCTAACTTCCAGCAAACATTGTTCCCACGTCTGTGATGTTCCCCTGTTCTCTGCGCCGGTCAGTTTCAGTCACGCTAGAAACAAATTTTCATGCAGACGGGGTTATTTCCAAAGGCCTTGAGGCAACTCAAACAAAAACAGCCTTCTCTTGTAACAAAAGTAATGAACAAAAATAATACAAACAGATAACAGAGTCAGAGATAAGGAGATTGGGGAAAAATAAGGAAGGACTAAGATCAGTGACAAGGTCAGAAACGAGCAGCGAGCCAGCAGACAAGAGGAGATACTGGAAAAAAAGTTCAATTTAACCCGAGGCTAGAGAATAATTTCACTTTCCCTCAAATCAGTTTAAAAAATCTCTCGCTGTCAAAGCCTGGCAGATTTATACAAATTAATGGCCTTTAGTTGAAGATCTCCCAGTTTATTAATTGTTAAAGTGCATACATTAAACAAAATGAGCAAAAGTCATTTTCATAAATTATCGCGTACTAAAAAAAAAACTTGGTAGGTAAAAGGAATTTGTAAGAGATCAAAAGAACGTCACATTTACACACAGCCACAGAAAAGAAGGATTTAAGAGGATATCTAAAAAAGCAGACAGGTGTAAATAAAGAGGAATTGTATTTTAAGGATAAGTCACAGTACATCAGCAGTAAACAAAGTAGCTGCCTTAAATTATGTTGCCAGGTCTGGCAGTTTGGTAATCATGCATATGCTGGCTGATGTCTAGCAGAAGGTGTTAATTGTGGCCTAAAAAGATCCATAGCTTCGTCGTATAAGGCTCTAATTTAAAGAGCTTTTTTAGCTTAAAATCTGACAGCTGCTAAATGAACAAATTAATGAGTTAACAGTATGGAGACAAACTTGTTTTTTTTTAAGTAGTTTATACAGTTTCAGATTTCTTTTATTTTTGAACTGCTGGCCCCTCCATGAGGGGGTGGGACTTAGCTGACCCCGGGTGTAAATGGGGCGCCTGAAGAAAATATCCCCAACTGTTGTATAGAAAAACATTTTGGAAATAGAAATGTCTTAAAAAAATTTAAAAAATTTACAACAGGTGTCATCTCAAGGAACTTTACAACTCAACCAGATTACACAGTTAGATTGATTAAAAGTTTTCTATCTAAGAAAAAAACAGTTGATTGCATCGAATCATTGACTAAAATGCAATCCCTCACACCAAGCATGCTCGTAGCGACAGTGGAGAGGAAAAACTCCATTTCAACTGGAAGAAACCTCCAGCAGAACCAGGCTCAATGTGAGCGGCCATCTGCTGAGGCCGACTGGGGTTAAAGGAGACAGAAGCAGAGATACAAAAGGCAACTCTATAAGGCGGCCCCATCCAGGAAACACACAGCCAGGCAGACAAACTCCGAGCCAGCTCCCATGTCAGAGGATGAAGAGAGCACATCCAGCCAATCACACTCAGAGAAACAGGAATACACTGAAAAAGCAACATCTCCAACATCTATAAAGAAAGGATGGATTTTAAAGGAGAAATGATCCCACGAGGAAGTTCCTAGCATCACTGTCCCTAGCAGCTAACGTCTCTCAATGTACTGGTAAATTATTAAATTATTCAGGTCTTTTCTTTCTTTCAGTTATCTAAACGATTTTAAAATAGCTGAAACTTCTCTGATCTTATTTTAAATCCAGTGTTTTCAGCCCATCTCATTGAAATTCTCTGCTACATAACTCTGAAAACAATTGGATTACTACTTCCTGTCCACATGGATAAGAGTTTAAAAAACACCAGAAGTGGAAGAGGACAAGAATATTGTACTTTGAACTTTTTTCACTCAAGATTAAAAAGGTACTTAGTAAAAAAGGTACTCCTTACTGGATCCTACCATCTGATTTAATGTTTAGAATTAAGGCATTAAGACAGATGAATTCTAGTATTTCAAACTAAAATAAGATATAAATTATAGGAATAATATGATTATAAAAAAATCAATTCAAAAAGAGGAAACACTTTTGTAGCACTTTTTCAGTGTTGTTGTGTCCTTGGGCAAGACACTTCACCTGCATTGTCTACTGATGGTGGTCAGAGTACGGCAGCCCCGCTTCTGTCAGTGAGCCCCAGGGCAGATGCGGCTACAATGTAGCTTGCCACCATCAGTGTGTGCATTAATGGGTAAATGACTGAATGTAGTGTAAAGCGCTTTGGTCAAGTCTCCTGACTTGAAAAAGTACAGGCCATTTACCATTACCATTATCCAAATCCAAGTATTTAATCGTTAACATTAGCCTGTCCTGCTTAACTTCAAACTGTAAAAATTAATATAAAACAATAAATAGTGCAGATCTTTGGTGCAACAGCAATGTGTGCAAACTTGTAAACATATTTGGGCCTTAAATGCAATGACTGTAGGCTGCAGTTGTAAAACAGAAAAAAAAAATCATTAGCTCAATACCACATTATGTAGCGATAACCTACTTTTTCCACTTGTTTTCCTCTGAGCTCCTGCACCAGTGTGGAGTTGTCAGCCCCTAAAAGCAGCATCAGCATTTAAATTACTCCGTTCATCCCCCATATTGCTATGTTGTCTCCCGCTATCTTCTCCGTGAGCAACCATTGGCTCGACCAATGGGATGAGGGTATTCTGGATCGTTACATATATGTTGTCTGCTCATTGGAC
>NW_015150615.1:329757-334959 GCF_000732505.1 Cyprinodon variegatus
AAACATTTAAACATTTAAACATTTAAACAAACATGTTTCATTGATATATATACACAAATGAATATTAGGAACTATATTTATCAAACATTATGCTGGGCAAGTTAAAGTTGTTTCTGGGCAAATGAAATGTGAAAGTCACTTGCCCAAAGGGCAAGTGGTAAAAATCCTTAACGTCAACCCGACATGACTGTTTGTGTCGGAGTAAAGCCGGGCAGACACTGTGTGATATTTTCAATAGCTGCACTCAGCTACAGCTCACACTGTATGACGAAACCGCAGGGTTTAAATGTTCACAGCTCACAATGTTTGTTCTCACACTGTGCGACCCGACGCTCTGATGCGATCTACCTGCTCAAACTGTACGTTTATGTGGGAATCAGCTCCACACTCAGATGAAGCTTCTCCAACTTGTCTATGCAGAAGCCAAACCAGTAGAAGAGGAATATGAAGCTCACTAGAGAGAAACGCGCTGCCTTGGCAATTTAAAGTAATTTTGTGCTGAAAGCCCTAAAAATAAAAGGCGACGATGTATTTGGACAAAGACATGGCTGAGCAAACGTGGCTACTACGGTCAGTTAATTTTACAGAAAGAACACCATTTCACTCCGTAAAAGTTCAAAAATATCCACTGGACTTGGTTTCCAAGATTTGAAGACATTTCGCCACCTCTCCAGGAAGTTTTGTCAATTCAAATGTCTGGATCCGCAGTGAGTTTGAGTCTTTATATAGACAAAGCCATGTATTGCTTGGAATCAAATGTATTGCTTATCAAACTCACTGCAGATCCAGACATTTGATTTGAGATAGCTTCCTGGAAAGGTGGTGAAACGTCTTCAAATCTTGGAAACCAAGTCCAGTGGATATTTTTGAACTTTTACGGAATGACTATGACCTGGATGACTGAGAATCTTCATCAGCAACTCCATTTCACTCGCACGCCACCATGCTTCTGTGTTTTCATCAGAGAGGAAGTAGAATCTTTGTTGCGAACTGAGCGATTTGCCCAAAACCACCTTACGACGGCCGACTGATTGTCAAACATGTTTGATTTTCTCCTGACCTGACGATTCCTGATCGGGCGGTGGTCGTAAGATACTGATCACCCCTCGTTACACCCTGTACACTACAAGACGCATGACCCACAGGCTGAAAGTCGGCCTGATTGAAAAATTCTCACACTGGAGAATCGGCCCAAAAAGTGCATGAAATGATAATAGAAACACAGCACATGTGGGACAAAAGCTTTTTATACATTATAAACTTTTATACAAGTCTTTTCATTTAGTTTCATTTGCTGAATTTGAAACAAATGATTCTGGAATAATTTTTTTCTGTTTTAAGGTCTATTTTAAACAACCAGAGAAGCTGGCAAAGACCTGATCAATTTTATCATTATTCTTTAGTCCTGGACGCGGGTGACCCGGGTTCTAATCTGACATGTGGTCCTTTCCCACATGTCTCTCCCGCTCTCTCATAACCCCTTTCCTGTCAGCCTTCTATCCATAAAACGGGCCACTAGTGCGGAGAGAAAAAAAAAGGAGGTCAGCTTTCTGAGCTGAAGTAAAATCTAACTGGAAGAACTAAGGAGTACATCTTTGTACTCTGATAATAATATTCTCTCCTTTCCCCTTTTAATAGACACATAGCACATGTGGAACACTCACTGGAGAATATGCACTTGAGGTGTCACTGATCCGGCAGCGGTCCGGTTGGAGCGGGGGGGTGGAGGACAGAGAATAGGACGACATGTTATTTCCCAAATTTGGCCCCTAGGAAAAAGAAAAAGGCCTGTTTGATATTCATCTATCCGGCAGCAGCAGACTGGCGAGCTGGGAATCTATTCACTATGATAATGAACAAATTGTCATACATTGGGTTCTGTCTCCCCTTGACAGTGATAGTTATCATAGAGAGAAGGCTGAGTGTGTCTGAGGGGGGGGGTCAGGCTGTTTCAGTGGCCATCATTATAAAGACAAGCCTCCCGGCAGGAGGCTACCTTCATGTCACAGCTCTCCTTTAAACGCTGTCACACCGGATGGATACCTGCAGCCCAGTCCTTTATATGTGTTGGTTTAGGTTCGCCACGCCAACATTTGGTCACTTTCACTAAATGGCCCAATAAAACTCTGTTTACATGTATGGTTAATACAACTATTATTCATTTGTGCACATTAATTTTGTTCTTGATAAAAATCATTTCTCTAAAATGCCATCAGAACGCTTATAATATTAAGTGTGTCTCAGCCCCCCCTTTCAGTGTCCACCATATTGGATCAGTCCATTTGCTGCACATGTTCAGAAAGGTCCAAACAGACAGCAGCAAACCATTTGAAAACAAACGATGCAAAAAGCAGTGATGCTAACTTAGCACTTTTGTCGCTATATTTAGCCATTTTTCAGACCCCTCTACAACTTTTATTTCAAAAAACACCTAGCGCCAAATATAGCAACTTTTTTCTGCAACTGGAGACTTTGGCGACAACATCTAAAAGCAGCGAACTCTGCTCTCCAGAGCAAGTAGATTGGTAACCCGACCTCCTGCTCTCCTCTATCTTGTCTGCTGTCATGATTCATGCAGCTATTATTTCATCCAAATGAAAAATGGAGAACAGATAAGCAGATCATCGCTTGTCTACAGTGAAAAAAGGGACTGGGTTATTTACTTTGGCCTTTTTGGAAACACAGGAAGGAGCAATCAGCTAAGTGAGCTTAATGCTTGGAAAAAATCTTTCATTCATTTTTAAAACGGCATGAAAAGTCAGCTGAGTACAAAACATAGAGAGGAAAACAACAAGAAAATGGACAAGAAGAGAGGAACAAAACCTAGATGAAATAATGTATGTCTATTCCTATAAATTGCTTATCTGTATAATTCAGACGTACAATTCAGAGGGCCCCATGCCTGTTTTTGCCTGTGTTTGGGCCCCAAATTTCCTAAATCCACCCCTGGTCACAGACGTGTGTATGTGTTTATCTGCTGTGTCAAAATGTAGATCCCCTGCATTGGTTCTGGATGTTTAAGTTTTCAAACACTAATCAGTAACAGAATCAGTTCAGAGAAAGTTGTTGCGACCAAAGGAAGAAGGAAGCATTTCCCCTTCAGGTCTGTATTTTTGCAAACACAGAAATTAAAAGTTTAAAAAACATCTTGATCTCAAAATTTTTTTTTATCACATTATATTTTAAGAAAGTAAGATTTTTACTATATTTGATTTTTTTAAATGTAATTTTTAAAAAGATTTTTTTATTTCAAATTATATTTTGTCAAATTTCCATTTCTCAAAGCAAAAGCCCGCTCTGACCAATAACATGTTTCTGCTAAAACTAGCAGACCAATAGAAATACGTCTTTACTCCTTAGTCCAGGGTAAAGCCCACCCTCAGAAAACGTAGCATGGAAAGGATGATTTAACTGAACTCAATCTGAGAGAAAAATTTGAAGAAAGGAAAAAAAGAAGAAGAATATGAAAAAAAAAAATTCCAAAAATATAATCTTTGTTTTGAACAATAACAGAGCAATACTCCCTGCATAATATAAGACGTAATGGCCCCAGTATAAGACAAGTTTATTTTCGTTAAAACCAAAGACAGTTGTCCGGGGTTGCTACACGAATGCCATAGCAGAGGGTTTATTTGTAAAGCTAGTGATAGTGGATGGATCATCTTTCTATCACAACAGAGAAGAAGCGACAATAATGCTACAAAAGGAGAGTCGCCGTCCGGAATGGAGTGTATCAGAAGTCGGACAAGTTTGCAGACATTTGAGGAGTTATTTAATCAACGCAGCGGAGGCATCAAACAAAGAAATAAGGCGTGTCAGAAAATGGCATGTTCAAAAAGATCAAAAAATGTGAACAGCAAAAGAAAAGATTAGCAAAAAATTGCAGAGCTGCCGGGTGAAAGTAGGAATGTTAGTGAAGGCAGTGAGGCAGAGTTATGGTGAGTTAATGTCTTAGGGAGATGGCTGTTCCAACCAAATTCTCCCGAGTGGTGCACGACTTTACAAAAGTGAATAAAGTGATTATTATCGTAGAAGGTTCGCAAGCAAGACTGATTGTGGCCGTTTTCTCTAAAGCATCTTGCTAACCAGTTAGCAACTTAGTGCTAGTAGGTTCCCAATGGGGAATACCTTTGGACCAAGTAGCACTAAATTGGTGACTTAGAAACGACACTGTCAAGGAACGCTATGGACAGCGGAAACATGCAAGAGGAGAGTTTAGTGTCGGAGGTCGTGGATGAGTCTCCTCCGTCATCCATTTTTTTATTTAGAGGAAGAAAGCGGGGACGAAGATGTTGTGGAAGAGGACGCCAGTGCGGCAGAAGCTTGGTTTGGTGTAGAAGGCTTACAGCCGTACATGTTTGAGCCCTTGCCTCGCAACGCTGCCAGTTCTGTTAGCTCTGGGTGGGTGGGGTGGCATCCTAGCGCCCCCTATTTGCCAGCAGCCACAGATTAAATGTGTCATTACCTTTTTTTTTTTTTTTTACTTTTTATAGTTTAATTGCACAAATGTTTTAATGCAATGTTATTTAAATTAAATCTTTAGCGCTTCCATATAAAATAGCTTATTTAAATAGTCTTGTTTTTTTCTTTTTGGTCTTTTTTGTTTTGTCCCTAAAAACTTGTCTTGGAAAGAGGGGTCGTCTTATAATCAGGGTCGTGCTATACTCGGGTCATCACGGTGCCTTTTATGACCCAAAAAAAATTAAACAAAAACAAAAGCTGCAGTTGTAGATATCAGATGAAAAACACCAAATGTGGTTTCTAAAGCAGCAGTTTTCACCTTGGACTTTAAAAGCTGCCCTGATTGCAGCCCAGCAGGTCCTCTGATCACTGTCACTCGCTGTCTGCTGCCTTCAGAAGCTGTCAGCTGTTATGTAATTTGCATGGAATTAGCTTGGAGATGCCTTCAGGGCCTGAGGTCAGCTAGAGTAAAAGAAAGGCCAGTGAGCGGATCACGGCGCTCATTCAGCATTCAGAGGAACAGATCCACTAGAGAGATTCTCTAATTGGACGGGACACCTTGTACCTGAGGACGTTAGATATCATCTCTATATACTTTAGCTAGTTTGGTTAGATAATAAGGTGAATCTACTGCATAAGAATCTTACCTAATGTTCTATTCAGAAAGACAACATGAGATACAGACCTCATCATCTGAAAGGATTAATATCACCACAAACTTTAACAATAATCTTCTGCTAA
>NW_015150615.1:335959-349902 GCF_000732505.1 Cyprinodon variegatus
AATGCAGACAAAACAGAAGTTATAGTCTTTGGACCAGAGTCTTTGAAAAAGAAGCTGATTAGTCAGTCACTTCATTTGGATGGGATTAAACTGATTTCAGATGATGAAGTAAAACATCCTGGTTTTGTTTTTAATCAGGACCTGTCATTTAAATCCCATATCAAAGAGGTGTCTAGAATTTCCTTCTTTCATCTGAGGAATATTGCAAAAATTAGAAATATCCTGTCCAGGGGTGATGCTGAGAAAATAGTCCGTGCATTTGTTACTTCAAAGCTGGACTATTGTAATTCTTTACTATCAGGAAGTCCACAAACTTTTTAAAAATGTTACAAACACTAACAATTTTTAGACTTAACCCCCTGAAGCCTGGCGGGCCTGGTACAGGGCCCAACTGACACCTGCTCATGTTTATCTATTTGTAGAAATGGCCAAAACACAGTCACATGGTGTTTCATCCACACACCTATAAATTGGGGCTTTAAAATTATTAAAACATATTTCAAAATAATTTATTCACAGGGAGGAACTTTTTGTTTTATTGTTCTGCTATCAAATAAAATGAGATTTAAAATTTCACCAAACATGTGTGACTCTCGGGGAGTAATGTAACAGCAGGTGTTTATTATTAGCCCCACCCCCTATTGGCCACCATCAATGGAAACTAGAGGCTCAGACCTTTCCAAGGAGGGGTCAGAGGTAACAGCATGTGTTACATAAGCTTACCCTTTTATTCTTAATTTCTTTTCAGTTTGGCGATAACATTGGTAAATTTCGATAAAATAAAAACGGCTAAATTTTAGGAGCAAAGGCTTTGTCTCTAATAATGTAATTTAGCACATTTGTCTGAACAGATTGTCTTTAATGAGTGGAAAGATGCATTTTTGCACTTTTTTGCACAAAAATCATATTTCCGCCTAGCACACTGCCCACTAAAGCCTTTTGGAACAAACCTGCTTCAACTTATTCAGTCCAAATTTGCTTGAGTTATAGTCAAGATGTGGATCTATAAAGTCTGGAGGTTCATCAAATGGGGTCTCATGGTGTTTTGCATTGTTTATTTTGGAAAAAAAAAATTGGCAAGGTTAAGCAACAATTGTATTTCCAATTTATAGTTAGGGAGCTGTATTTGTTTAAATGACATTTCTACTTTTTAGGTGGAATTTGCTCCTAAGGGTTAATTGAGATATTTGGTGCTAAAAACCAATGAGCATAAACAGAGGTGTCAAGTAACAAAGTACAAATACTTTGTTACTTTACTTAAGTAGAAATGTTTTCTATCTATATTTTACTGGAGTAATTATTTTTAGACAACTTTTTCCTTTAAAAAAAAAAAAAAATCTTGTTAGTTTTGTTTCAGTTAAGCTAATTTTCGTTACATAGTGTTAGTATAAAAAAAAAAAAAATACAAACAACAAAATAATTTGTTTAATCCAGAAAAATGTATTTCTTTGTGGATGGTCTCGGTGCTGCACCAACTTGTTGTTCCCCATGTACCAAAATAAACAGCTTTTCAAGATGATGCAAAGTTAAATTTAACATTTCTGCCATTAGTTATAAAACTAAGAAAATTAAGTATAAGGAAGTTATAATCTAGAATGGTAGAAAAATATTCTATTAAACTTTTAATCTTCTGTTAAAAAATGTAATAGGGTAGTGCAGTAACCATTATAAGGTATAAAGCATCTGTCCTTAACACTTTTCCTCCATTAATTTAACTTTTTTACTTAAAATTGTTTAAAAATTGTACTTTTATACTTTTACTTGAGCAAAAAGCTTAAGTTGATACTCTTAATTCTGTTTTTAAACAGCAGATTTTATACTTCTACTTGAGTAATAAACAGAAGTGCAGGGTTGGAGTGTGGTTGGGGGGATCGAACCAATCACAGCTACATCAAAGACAAGGGTGTCCATGCAGGCTATGTGCTGAGGGCACATCTTGATGGTGCACACATGTCTCTTTGTTTCCTTACAGACTATCTGACTGAGTTCCTCCTTTCGTCCATCTGAGGAGAAGAGAAATTATTTGGTTGCAGATAAAGCTTTGTCTGTTTGAAGCTCTAAACAGGTCATGTCCAGGATGTGTGAGGTTTAAGGAGAAGTTAATTGCCCTTTTACCGTGCCCAGACCAGGTCTGCTCCTTTTCTCTGAACTTTTAATGTACTAAAAGAAAAAAAAAAACATTCACTAGTTCATAATTTTTAGCATATAAATTTTAGCTTTGGTTACTAAAACCCAAGCAGCTCAGCTAAACATCCATTATGTCTTTGGACATAAGTGTCAGAGAACTGAGGAACGTTCAGGGGGGATTGTTGGAAGCTCTCTGAAGCATTAATTCAATCATCCTAAAACCTGCCTTTTAGAGGTAGACTAGTACAGTATGTATATCGGCCACCAGATATCTCAATTCAGTTCAATTTAGGGTATTTCTATCACGCCAATTCACCTCACATGTCATCCCAAGGCTCTTTAAAGGTCAACCAGATCATACAGTCAAATTGATTCAAAGTTTTCCATCTAAAGCCTGGCTTACACTGTACAATTTTTTTGCCCTTTTCAGTGCGACTTTCCGGTCATGCGAGAATTTTCCGATCGGTCCGACTTTCAGCCTGATCGAGCGTCTTGTAGTGTACAGGGGGTAACGAGGGGTGATCGGCCTCTCACAACCACCTCCCGATCAGGAATCGCGAGGTCAGGAGAAAATCATGTTTATTTTCAGTCGACCGTGAGCAGATTACTCAGTACACAAACAAGGACTGTTTTTCTTCTTCCTCTTAGGCGAAAACACAGAAGCATGGCGGGTGTGCTAGTGAAATTGAGTTATTTCTGTAAAATTGACAAACTGTAGTAGTACATTTGCTCAGCCATGTCTTTGTCCAAATACGTTGTCGCCTTTTCTTTTTAGGGCTTCCAGCACAAAACTGCACAAATTGCCAAGTCAGCGCGTTGTACTTTAGTTAGCTTCATATTCCTCTTCCACTGGTTTGGCTTCCGGATAGATGAGTCCAAGTATCGCCATCTCTCTCCAGGGCTGAGTCCGGCGTGTTTTTTCAGTGCATCTGGCCGTACATGCATCGTGAGCTGTGACAGCCTGCGGTTTCGTCGTACAGTGTGAGCTGCAACTACGTGCAATGACTGAAAAAATCGTACAGCATATTCCCGGCTTTCCCAGGAATACGAGTTTGATTTCATCGACTCATTGACTCCAAGGCAATCCCTTACACTAGGCATGCTTGTAGCGACAGTGGAGAGGACAAACTCCCTTTTAACAGGAAGAAACCTCCAGCAGAACCAGGCTCAGTGTGAGCGGCCATCTGCTGAGGCCGACTGGGGTTCAAGGAGACAGAAGCAGAGATACAAAAGGCAACTGTAAAAGGCGGCCCCACCCAGGAAACCCACAGCTAAGCAGACGAGCTCCGATCCAGCTCCCATGTTTGGGACCGATATCAGAGTGTTTGCTTTCTTGTGTTCATTCATTGGTTCCTTCAGCAGCCATGTCTTCAGACCACCTGAAGCTCATGCATAATGCTTCTCCCTCCATTTTCTTAACAATGTGCAAATTGTTATCTAAATAGAGGAAGAAAGAGCTAAATCTGTTAGACTTATGTAAACATTATCAGTACAGCCTCGGCTTCTAAAAAGCCTCTATCAGTCGATCTCTGCTGCCTGTACATGTCTGCTTATTTAAAAAGGATTTAATTTAATGCAAAAGCAAATAACAGGTAAAACATAGATGTTGGCCTGAGAAAATTAGTACTTTAGGAAAGGTTCACTTAGATAAATCCAGCTTAGTCAAAACACTTATCAGTTCTTCTGGTGACAGAGTGAACAACTTCACACCTCCTCTGCATTTGTTAGTAGTGGTAATAGGCTTCACGGCTGTTTCTAGAGCCCACACATCATAATAATGACGCTCCATTTTATCTAAACGTGACCTGCTGAAAGCTTTGTTTCTGTAGTATTACAGGTCTGAGAACATCATGCTAATGTTCCTCACAAACTTCATAAACAATTTTAATCAAAAGCTTTTCATTTATTACAAAATCTGTGTTTTTATATAGAAGTGACTTTTATAAAAGTTTTGGTAGAATCACTTAAAATGTAATGAAGACAAATTATTCATTTAATTGTAAATTTCTTAACCATAATGAGCAATTTTAAAGCAATAAAGATTGCTTTAAAAACAAAAACAAAACTAATCTTTATGGTCAAACTTATTTCACTTATTTACTAATGAATTTCTTCTACAAGATATTAAAGCTCCTATGTTTTATCAGAAATCCTCATTATGGTTAAGAAATTTACACTGTCAGCCAATTCACATCACATGATGTCATCTCAAGGCACTTTACAGTTCACCAAAAAATAAAGTCAAATTGATTAAAAGTTTTCTATCTCGGAAAACCAGTTGATTGCATTGATTCATTGGCTCGTAGGCAATCCCTCACACTAAGCATGCTTGTAGCGCCAGTGGAGAGGAAAAACTCCCTTTTAACAGGAGGAAACCTCCAGCAGAACCAGGCTCAGTGTGAGCTGCCATCTGCTGAGGCCGACTGGGGTTCAAGGAGATAGAACTAGACATACAAAAAGCAACTATAAAGGCGGCCCGATCTAGGAAACACACAGCCATGCAGACGAGCTCCGAGCCAGCTCCCATGTCAGAGGATGAAGAGAGCACATCCAGCCAGTCAGTGAAACAGGACTACACTAAAATAAATAAAATATGTTTTTAAAAAAAATTGACAATGCACCTTCCAAGGTGTTTTAAAGGTTTTTTATTCACGGTATAAAACAACTAGTACCTATATTAACAGGAGTGTTAGGAAACAGCAAGTAGCAAATATAAAAAAAAAAAAAATTCCCAAACATTTCAGTCTGTAAACCTAAAATAAATATGCAAGAGTGTCTTTGCTTTAAGGCTGTTTTTAACCTCAATATAAAGTTGAATTAACAACTGGTATGTCTTCTTCCTTTACCTCTTGATTAAAGATAGTTGATGAACAGCCTCCAGGGGCACCACTGCCACCCGCTGGTAAGGAGTGCCATTGCTCCATAAGGGGCAGATTTGTACTTGTAGTTTTGCAAAGATGTAAATCTGTCACCTGTATTTGACACTTCTAAACATTTATTCTCACAGATGACACATGATGTCACATGTATGAATGAATTCACAACAAGGAACAAGTCCAAATCTTTTATTTAATTATCAATGACTTGCATTCACCAATTTAGACACCAATGCTTTCGCTTTTATGGACAGTTATCTTACCAGATATCTCTCGCTCTTCACCTGATTGCTGCTGGAGATTTGTCACATGACCCTTTAGGAATAACCTGGTTAAGACCTTTTATATCCAGTCGCAACAAAATCAAGACACCGAAGTACCTACGAAATGCAGGTGAGATAATTATTTCTTATAGTGTTGATAATGAAACTCAATTAAAACATTTCTGAACCGTCCCTTTAAGAAGAGCTTTCACATAAAAAACCCTAGATAATGGAACATTATCCTACCTCTCCTCTCAAAGCTGGATAACAAAGAAACATTTGCTTTACACAGTGTATAATCCAGCTGCCTGCCTTTGATAGAAAGCAGCAGCGGGCGGAGGGGGGGGGGGGGGAGAGGGGTTGTAGGCGCTGATATACATGCCGTGCCCTTAAAGAGATGACGGCCCCTGTCACGAAGCAGAGGGCCTTCTGACACGACGGGATATAAATCTAAACTGGAGATAAAGTACATGATAAATTAAGCTGGGGCATATAAATTCTTAAGAGCCTCCATTTTAATGCTGGTCATTATTCAACAAATTTTCCTAAGAAATGCCACATGGGCAGGGACAAGTAATTAGGTAGAGAAAAGTGAAACTGTCAACCGTAATGGTTTACTCTGCCACCTTACCTTGGCTGAGATGTACAGAAAGAGGGACTGAAAGGTAAAGGGAGACCCTCAGCAGGGTCAGAGCTACCAAATACCTTTGGGCCAATTCGGAAAACCAAATGCTGATGGGTTGCAAATCAGCCAATGTTATTCCTGTACCTTAAGGGAGCTATAAAGTGTAAAAGGAACTTTTCTTAGGCTTTTAACCTTTCTAAATGTTGTTTCTGGATCAAAACTTTCATTTTACTTATAGCCATTCAGCCCTCAGGCAGCTCAAAGCAAATTTTCAAAAGAGTTTGTTCTGATATCTCTCCTCATGATGAGGCATCATAAAACAACTGTGGCTGACTGGCAAAGTTAGGGAATACAACTAGAGAATGTGACAATCCATATACCCCATTTACACTACCCTTGAAAAACCGTGCCTAGACTGGTCCGAGCTCAGTGAGATAACTTATCGTGTGTAAATGGAAAGCAAACTGAACTGAACCGAGCTAGACACAACCGGACCGAGCTAACTGCAGACCAGTTCCAGAGGTGGGCTCGGCTCGGTTTTTCCCTGGCTCGGTTCTCTGATAACAAGAGCTCATGAGCAGAACGCGTCATCTGCGTCTGGCTGCACATCCTGATTCACACTCCATTCCAGTAGTTGGCGGTAATGCCCCTCCGGAAGTTTCTTGCAAAACCAACACAAAACAGAAGAAGAAGAACAACTATAAACAACAATCGAAATCTTCTCCACGCAACATTTTAAATAATGTCTTCAAATTGGGCGTGGTGCGACCTGGGATGACGCCGAGACTGAGGCCGTTATTACAATTTGGGCGGAGGACGCTATCCAGTTGGAGGGCGCGAAACACAAAACACAAAGTGTTCAAAAAAATTCGGACGGCAGTTGGCAAACAACTTTTGGTGCATTACCGCCACCAACTGCTTGATTCCCTCCTTCAATACTGGCAGTAATATCGCAGATCGTCACTAGTAGGCGAGGTGTCGAGGAACCGAGATAGCGTGATGTGTAAACGGTGGTCAGAACTGAGCTCGGCCTGGTTAACTGATCCGAGCTCGGACCGATCTCGGCATGGATCGGTTTTTCAAGGGTAGTGTAAATGGGGTAATAGACTACCTAAAGCCTCTGTCACACCTTGACGATTTAGACCATCCTATGCCTGACGTACGAAAAATCTGGCAAAAAACGCTGTCATATGTTGGATATGTTTTGGCTACGTTTTGTATAAATTATTATGACACGGAAACACGCTGAACCATGCTGGCACACACTGGCGTACGTCGAAAAGTTTAGTGCATGCTCATAATGTCCTGACATATGCCAGCGTATGCCCTACATGGGGCATAGGCTGCATCTTATGTAACTTTGAACTAACATTCCCATTGGTGCAGAATCTTTTGGTGACAGTGTTGCCATTCTAACCAACAATAAATACATATACTTAAATGCATGAAAAAAATTATTATAAACTATATTTTTAATAGAGTTGATACTGTTTTTCTTCACCAGTCTAGACACTCTGTGGAAAAGTTAATAATCTTAATTTAAAAGTTGTAGCTCTGACCTTTATCTCCTTGATATCTAACAGGCTTCTCCACCTGCATTTTATCCATAGTTCCAAGGTTCTCCAGAACACAGTCTTTGGGATTTAATCCTGATGAAGCTCCTGTCACACCTTGACGATTTAGACCAGCATATGCCTTACGTACGAAAAATCTGGCAAAAGCGCTGGCATATGTTGGATAATTTATGAGCATGCTTAAGCACGCTGAAGTAAGATGGCACACAACGACACACGTCGAACAGCCCAACGTACACCAGCGTATTCCATACGTGAGGCATAAATTACAGGTAAGTTATCTGAGCGTTGACATACGCTAAGTGTAAGTTAGTCATAAGTCTTAGCATCTAGCTTATCCAAAACCTATAATAAATTTGTGCATAAATTATGCGTAACATATCAAAAACTTCTCTCCAACGCATATCAACATATCTGACGTGTTCCAGACGAGCGCTGAACGTGTTTCTAACTTCCAGCTACTGTATGATGGCGTATTGGCAACGTTTTGGTATAAAGGGGGTCACAGGAGGAAACCATCAGTTCTCCTCCAGACTTCATCCCCATCATAGGGGGAGTGAGAAGTTGACTGTGATTGATCCTCCCTGAGTTCACGCCAACAAAATTCCTAGCAGACATGATGCTGAATCTGCAACCCTTCTTTCTTTCTTTTTCTTTTTATGTATTTTGTTTTGGGGGGGGACTATGTTAATACCGCGATTAAAGACATCTTTTTATGCAGGCACATCACTGCCCCCCTCAGGAGACTGGCTTGTGCATCATTTCATGGGCATTACGCTGCCGTGCGTTATGCTTAAGTTAGGCTGTCATTGGACATAAGTTCTGGACTGTTTATGAATAAGCTATGCATACATCCAAAATTGAAAAAAATACAAAGAAAGTTCAGCGTATGCCAGGATTTTAGGAGATTCTGGGATGTCAGGCATACAGTGTTTAAATTTCCATTGCGTAACAGAGGCCTAAGATGGAAGGCTTTCTGCTGAAAGAGCTGTTGTCTGTATATGGCAGCTTAAGAGTATGTTCCTTTGTGACCTGCTTTCAGAACCTTGACCAGAACAGACCGGGGACTATATATTGGACTTTATAATGAACTCAGTTAACATATGATCACTACTTTTCGCTCCCAATTAGTCTCGTAACTCCAGCTCCCTGCACAGTACCTGCGTCATATTTATTTGTCGGCGCTACAATAAATCCCATGGATGATCACTACTTTTCAAGGTGCATTGTGGGAAATTTGAAGTCCACTACTTTTTCATCCTCTATATCAGGGGTAACAAATAAGAAATCAGTGGTGTCCGAATAAAGAAAATCATCAACTACTAAAGGTCCAGAGACATTCTTAATTATAATCTGTTGCTTTAAACAGAATTTAACACTGAAATAAAATGAGGTGTTTATGCATCCATGTTATACATTGACTTTAAAAAAAAAAAGCTATTTAAAAAAAAATAAAATTTTTACATTTTAAAATCTAAAGTGTTTTTTAAAGTAGATAACAACAATCGTTTAGTATAGATTAACTTATTTTCTCAAACACCTGAACTGACCGTTTGTTATTTTCTTTCTTTTTTCTGTCTTAATGAAAGCAGTGGGTTTTATGCTGCCCTGCAAGGCTTTAAACCTGGTTTGAATGGAGACAAAGCCATTCTAAAGCTCATATCAAGGAGCTCATTTTTAGCCTGGATCCATATTTATTTTTGATTCTGTTCATGGTGGAGAATCCTGCTTCACAGCAGCAGGTTGAGCCAAACATCCTCTAAATGTTCAGGGTCATCTTTGAGCACCATTTCACTTTTCTTTTACCAGTTTACCACAGTTCTTCCAGCAGTCCACACTTTCTATGCTCTCTTTTTCTCATCATCTTCTCCTTCTTTCCCATCGCCAGGCTTGCCACAAGTTTGCCTGCTGTGTCTAAAAGTAGCAGCAGCAGCAACACAGACTGACAGCAGCTCATTGGAGAATTTGGATCACGTGCAGCCTGGAGCCGGACGCTCTGGAAAGCTTTACCGTATTAGCAGGAGAAGCAGCGCAAGTGAAATTAGACACTATCATCAGACAACAACAAGTAGACCCTTCCATTAATTTAATTAAGAACACAGCTGGTGCTGGTGGATTTTTTGGTATGTCTGGTGTGGACGGGAGGTTTTGTAAAATGGTTTTTTGACCACTTTTTTAGAGCTTCAAACATTTAAGTAATATAATTTTTCATTTCGACTAAGTTTTTTGGTAATTATTTTGTCTTTGTTTATACAAATAAGTCAAGTCGTAAGTGCAAACAAAGCCAAAAACCACTTGCTACCACCTACAGCCTTTGTTGGAAATTTTGGTATTTTTTGAAACAGAAGGCCGTGTCAACTGTATTACCTACATTTCTGTCAAGTTCAAATGACTTGTACGCTGCTTACACGTAGTGTTGTACTGATACCAGCACTAAAATGGTGGAATCGGTATCGGTAAGTACCAACAAATAGGGCACCGATACCATTTTAAGAGCCAAAAGTTTATTCAAATATTGTCAACCATTCCAGGTAGGCAATAAAAAGTTCTACTGGATTCCCTTTTTATTAGTCTTTTTCCTGCTTCACAAAGGTAGGCAGCAGCTTGACAAAGCCATGATGGCAATTATTTTACATCCAAGTAGTATGCAGTTCTTCATATATACACACACATGAATTTCAAACAGATGGTGTCGTTATGGTATCGGTATCGGCCAATACTGCACAGCCGGGTATCGGGTATCATATCAGGGCCAAAAAACAACTTTACTCTATCAATAAGCGCTTATGCAGACAGTTGTAAAAGTTATTCAGTCGGGTGCTAGCAGCTTCATGTAGGAACTCCCATTGATTTCAGAGGAGGAGGCAGTATTGCAGTAAAACCAAGTGTATTTTTTTCTTGCTTGGAAAAACACCAGAAAAGAAGTTATGTTACATTATCAATTAACATTTCACTGTAGGAAAGGCAATATTTCATTATATACATTAGATTGAAAAAAAAGAGCAAGATAAAGAAGCTTTAACCGATCCTTCTCTTTTTTGCCGCTCTTAAATCAGCTAAGACCTCAATAAATCTGTGGTCACAGGGGATATTGTTAGTGTTGGCCAAAGTACTATTAAAATGAAGGAAAATTTATGGATGACACTTTGTAACGATTAATCAGGAAATGTTGATTAATAAAGTCAGTCAGATATTCTCCTGAAACCAAAGGAGGCTTTCCTGTGTTGTCAGGCTGATCATTTTATTCATTATTTTTGATTAATGTACCCAGATATCCTGACACTAAGAAAAGAAGAAAAGCAGGAAAAAGTGTGTCTGTGTGTGTGTGCACGCATGAGCGTGTGTATGGGGGGGTGCAGTTATCATCTATGCAAAATCATAAATAGTGAATGAGTGTGTGGATGGCTATAACCTTGGCCATGGCAGCCAGATTTGAGGGGAAGGTGGGTGGGATGTGGGAGTGAAGTGGGGAGGGAATGTGCACAATCAGCAACTAAACTAAGCGAGGATTAAGGATGCAGTTAGGGTGGGGGAGGGGCGATGAACATCACCTCTCTGGACCTGTCCGTCTTTGCTGGACGCTCATGATTAATTAGTTTGTTTAGTTACTCAATTAGCCCAGCCATGCAAAAAAAAAAGGCAGAGAAAATTATCTGTGCGTGAGGAAGAGGACGAATAGATGAAGGGTCAGTGGGAGGGGTTAATGAAACTGAATAAAAATATTGGAAAGAAAGGAAAAGGGGAAAGGGGCTAAAAAAAAAAAAAAAAGGTATTAGAATCTCTGAGGGAGATTTGGCTAAAGTCGGGCATAAACTGTGCGATATTCTCAATCATTGCACAGCTACGGATCAATCTGTACGACAAAACTGCAGGAATTAAAAATTCACAGCTCACGATGCATGTTCTCACACTGTGCGGCCCAACGCTCTGAAGCGACCTTACGATGGACGACTGAATTTCAAACATGTTTGATTACCCCCCCGACCTCACAATTCCTGATCAGGAGGTGGTCTTGAGAGGTTGATCGCCCCTCGTTACCCCCTGTACGCTACAAGACGCGCGATCAGGATGAAAGTCAGCCCAATGGTAAAAATCATTGCACGCCTGAAGAATCGGCCCAAAAAAGGCAAAAAATGGTATGCCCGGCTTAACTAACAAAGAGGAGGACGCTCAAACTGTTTTACTGTCCTGGTACAACAGAAGGGAGCGTCATAAGGTGTTTCACCACACATGTCCTTCACAAAAGCAATCTAAAGACACTGTAAGTCCCTCCAAGTCGAATAACGAACACAAGGCATTTTTTATGTTTCCTAGCTTTTAATTGGACACAGACATCAATTATGCCGTGAGAACTGTACAAACAACAAATAAATAATCAATTTTCATTCAAAAAGGCATTCTTACGGAGAATAAACACTAAAGCATAATTGTGACAATATAGACCTTTCCTCAATCAGTAGTTTGACCCCTTTTTATAGCATTAAAAGACACGTTTACTAGTAAACATTATAGATATTTCAAGCATAAAAATCTTCCTTTATTAAAACACCAAATATAAAATTGTTTACCTCATTGGCCGCATTAAATTTAAGGGATGGTTAAAACTTTTACATAGCAACATTTTTTTTCATAACAAATTAATGCCTACATTGTGCTAAAGGCATTATTTCATCATATATCTGCCTTTAGGGGATATTTAAAGGTTTAAAAAAAGCAGGTAAATTACCTTTAATGAAGGATTAACTTCAAGTTATTAAATCTAAGCTGGTTATAAACACACCTATGAGAAAAGTTAAAAGGGAGTTTTTCCTCTCCACTGTCACTACAAGCATGCTTAGTGTGAGGGATTGCCTTCAAATCGAAACAATCAACTGGTTTTCCTTAGATAGAAAACTTTGAACCATTCTGACTGGATGATCTGGTGAACTGTAAAGTGCCTTGAGCTGAAACATGTTGTGAATTGGTGCTATAGAAATAAACTGAATTTAATTGAATCCTAATTTGTGAATTATCAAGTGTAATACTGCATAAACATGATTTATGGATGTTTTTTTCTGCTATAAAAAGCTAGTCACAAACATGAACAGAGCTAAAATGATTTGAGACAAAAAATAAATATGTTTTAGGCTCCTTTCATTCCTCTCATCCTGCCTCCAAACAGCAATGCTTTAAAAGTTATGCATAAAAGCCTGGAAGTGATTCGTTTTTTATTAAACAGCGCATATGAACACACCAATGTCCCAGGATGATATCCTACGTTCAGTCAGCTGCAGCATGGCGCCAAGAAGCCTTCGCTCCACTTTGTCACAATAGATTTGCTAAAACAAGTGTAAAAAAAAACCAGCTCTCTCTGACCGTCTCTTTTCTTTCTTTGTTCCCTCACTCTCCTTCCACTCACTAGCAGCTACGAGGTAGTGCCCTGTCTCACTTCCAGATGTTTAATTCAGCTGAAACTTTGCATGAGAGGTTATTTAAATCTCTATAGATTAAGTAGCAAATTACAGCTCTGAACTATTTGTGGTTTCTGACTTACAGGTGTTTGAACTGAGTAAAGTCTGAAATGGAGCCTGTTGAGCGTCGAGCAGTGATCTGGTTTTTCTATTGGAAAGGACTCACACACAGGAGATTTTTGATGAAATTAAAGTAACTTATGGTGATGATGCCCAATATATGACTTTGCAAAATGTTTTACAAGGTTATATTATGGAACATTATCATTATAAGTTACTTTTATTTGATCGAAAGTCTCCCGCTGTGTGCATCCTTTTAAATTCAAAAACACAGACTTGACTCAGTTTGAACACCAGTAAATCAGAAACCACATTTAGTTCAGAGCTGCAATTTGGTGTTTTATCTAAAGAGATTTAAAATATTTCACATGCAAAATTTCAGCCCGATGAAACATTTGGAAGTGGGCCAGTGGCATTACTTATTGAATGCCCCTCGTAGCAGGGACAAACTGCTGCTTAGGACGGCGTGTGCTCACTTTTCTTTGGGACAATGTCTGATTGTGTTATGTGGGTTAAAGTGCCGTGACAGCAGAAATGTTTGTGTGACAGCACTCTGCAGTTGTACTCCATTAGCTGCCTCTTTTCAGTCTCCTTGGCATGTTATCACTTCATCACAAACATGCTTACACACCGGCAAATACACGCATACACTTAAACCCTCCTATGCATATATATGCAGTGCACTAACAAGGCGGCGTCCTGCTGGTTTTACAGTCCATGTCAGAAGCATTGTTTGTGTTTCAGCCTGTACTGAGTGTGTGGGAAACTATGTGTCAGATCATGCAAATGAGAAAGCACACACCAACAGCTTTGATTTCCGCTGAATAATTAGTAAAACAATTCATATTTCATACAGTTCATATTTCAAAAAATAAGTAATGGCAGCTGCACTGGAGTAGTAAAGATCTGCACAGTTCCAGTATGACCCCAGTAACAAAAGTAGAACAATAGAGATGGCCATCAATAAG
>NW_015150615.1:349954-360934 GCF_000732505.1 Cyprinodon variegatus
GAAGGAAGGAAGGAAGGAAGGAAGGAAGGAAGGAAGGAAGGAAGGAAGGAAGGAAGGAATATGCTGCTCTGGGTTAGCGGTCAAGTAAAATAAAATTAACAAATATTTTTATATGTCAATTTATTTTTAAATCAAACCTTTTTAGGTGTCTGAAAACAATAAAGATTAAGAGGAATTTATTTTTCAACATGACTGTGAGTCCAAAAAGCTTTAATGGTCTAAAATCCCAACTTTAAGCCTATGAAAGTTACCTAGAGGTTAATATATAATGGAATAATGACTTTATCACTATGTTATGTTGTTGTGAAATATTAGTTTTTTCTTCCAAAGAAAAATATGCCTTCAAAGTGAAGCCGCCTCTCTAATCTGGGTTCCTACGGAGTGAACTTTGCTCCATTTATGTAGCAAAGAATACATTTAGTAAAAGAACAATGGAAAAAAATGCAATCCAGGAATGAAAAAAAAAGGTTTTTAGAAAAACTTTACTCTTTTCTCAGATTTTGTTTTTTAAAACAAAAATCAAAAATAATTTTTTATTTTTTCAAATTGTATTTATTGTTACTTATTTTTACTGATTTAATATCTTTATTATTATTTTTTTTTTTTTTTCATTTCTAGTTTTCAGACTGAATTTTAAAAATTGCATAATTTTTTTAATGCATTTTATGGATTCTCTTCACTTCTGTGGGTCAACTCAAAAACCAGTTTGAACATAAAGAATCACTGAAAAGAAAAAAAAGAAATCTATATAAAAATACCTTTGAAACTATTTAAAAATTGTTTTAATATATTTTACCCATTAACTTCACAGAGAGCTTCCTGAGCATTAATGAACATCTTCTTGCACATTTTTACTCTTAGTTTTCTTATTTTTTTCAGATCAACACTTAGAGTTGAATTCTGACTCTCCTCCATTGCTTCATCTTTGTTGACCAACTGTATGAAGTGACATAATCCTGCATGGTCACATCATGATTTTCTGGTAAACATACTGTAGACTGAAAGACCAAATTTACCAACAAGTTAAGATAAAAATTAAAAATCCTACACCATTATATGCAACTGTCGTATGAGTTATAAAAAATATCAAATACCATTAATATTCATCTTTAAAAATAAAAACTGAACTCCAGAGTGTGAAAGTGGCTTGGATTTATTATGTGGACTCTTTTAAACAAAAAAGCCCCCGATTTTCATCATCCTTTTGTCATCCTGGAATGGTGCTAACGTTAGCCCGCCATGCTATCATTATGCTAACACTAGCACACCCTACTATCTCCATTTCTTCAAATTTGTGTGCTTAACCTTGTAAGAAAAGACAGGCAGACAAAAAGGGTTCATAATAAGTTAAATTAAATTAATTTTAACAATGATTAAACAAAAACAGTGTCAGAGGATCGTATAGGAAATCAGGTGATCCTGAGCTATCTCTGTAATTATGCTATAGGCTTAGACTTCTGGAGGACATATTCTATCTCTATTCTACCACTCTGCAGAATCTGTTAGTTCAATCTCTAATGTTCTGCTCTTTCTGCTTTTTCTCATAGTAGCTTCATCTGGTCTGTTCCTGTCTGGCTGTGACTCCATCCTGGAGAGAAATATCAGCTGTGCTGCTGCCATCAACACCTTTGTTTATAGATGTTGGAGATTGGCCTGTTTTTCAGTGTAGTGCTGTTTCTCTGACTGTGACTGACTGGATGTGCTCTCTTCATCCTCTGACATGAGAGCTTGTTCAAAGCTCGTCTGCCTGGCTGTGTGTTTCCTGGATGGAGCCGCCTTTTACAGCTGCTTTTTGCATCTCTGCTTCTGTCTGTATCTCTGCTTCTGTCTCCTTATTCCCCGGCCGGCCTCAGCAGATGGCCGCTTTCACTGAGTCTGGTTCTGCTGGAACTTTCTTCCTGTTAAAAGGGAGTTTTTCCTCTCTACTGTCACTACAAGCATGCTTAGTGTGAGGGATTGCCTTCGAATCAATGGGTCCATGCAATCAGCTGGTTTTCCTTAGATAGAAAACTTTGAATCAATTTGACCTGATGATCTGGTGAACTGTAAAGTGCCTTGAGATGACATGTGTTGTGAATTGACGCTATATAAACTGAATTGATTTGAATTGAAAATACCAGATAATGACTTTTTTAATGTCTCAGAAAATGGATGTTGAGATCATCGTCATCATCATCATATTTGTTTTTTCAAGGTTGTCTTAATCTGCAGTAATGGATTCATATATCTTAATATCTAAAATGACAGTTTTAAAGCGCAAACATGGGGATGTATGATGTTTATCTAAGCCTCTGTTTTTCCAAAACGACCTAACCTACAGGGACCCCCCACCCCACAATGTTTACCCACATGTGCACAAACACATTCAGATACAGACATTCCCAAAGCAAAAAAAAGGTTGAATAATTGATGCCCATCCTTTTGATGCATTTGTTAAACTTCACCAGTCAGACAAGGACTGACAGAATGTGTGGCTTCACCGGTCTCTATGTGTGTTTGTGTCATTTTCAGTATGTCTTCCAAATTCTTACCCCCAACCCCAATATTCTCTCCTCCCCCAAAACACGTAGGCCTACTGTCTCAGACATCCATCACTAACGCCATGTTGCTCTTTTCTCTACTTCTCATCGTCTTTGTGTCTCTCTTCTCAATCCAAGATGCAAACCTGACAAACACAGAAACTGTATCTGATGCGAAACTGTGGACCAGAGAAGCTTTTAGACAGTCTAGGGAATAGATGTCTGTGGTTGGTGTAGTTAGTGGTGCAAGGAGGGGCATGCAAGTTTAAACATACAATAAGTAGAGAAGGGGTTTTCTGAACGAGGGAGAGATGTGTTGACAGATGAAAAGGGGAGAATAAAGGCAGAGGGGAGCCGGAGAAGCACTGAGTTCACTTTGTGTATTTCCAAGTCAAATGTCTTGACTGTTTGTCTCTGTGATGGTAAAACTCTGTTTGTTGCACGGCGCCATGTCTTTTGTTTCTTCTTTGATGGAGGGCGCTGACATGGCTCAGAGATATATATCTAGATTTTTTTAAAAGGAACAAAACCAAGACATGTCAGCAAGTTCTTCAAAATATGGTTTGCCCTTAAAACAGACATTTGAATGAAACAAATAGTGAAGTTTCAGTGAAAACTAGCAGAACTCCTCGTAGTCTATAGGTGATAATGGGACATTAAATGTGAATTCAGTCGCTTGCTGTTTCCTCCTTCTAAAAGCCGAAGAAAATGCCAAGAAGAAGAGAAGGGAATAACAAACATTCATCAAAACTACACAGAGGATAAGGCTATTCATTCTAGTGGCAAGAAAGAGAAATATCATCAATATTTGACATTGTTTTATGGAGAAGCCACTTGACTTCATCCCAGGTCCTCTGCGAGTGACCAACAGCAATCAATTATCCCTGACAAGATTTGTGTACATGGAAGGCTTTTGCACTTTGTTTTGCTCTGGCCTGGCTCTGTAAAGATGCCTCCTCAGAGATCACAAAACCCAGTCCTTAGTGAGTACTCCATCTTTCTGCGACCGCCTGCCGTTGTGACTTTGAGCCTGCAACAATAAAGAGAATACTGAACCAATGGTGCTTGCTTGATGGGATTAAAAATACAACAGGGCCTTGAGTTGTTTTGTACCCAAAGAAGCATATTCAGGGTGAGGTCAAAAATATTTTTGACCAATTTAAACAGCATGTATGAGTATAACTCAGAGCCCAAAAAAACTGAAGAAACATTGTTAAAATACAATCAAGCTTAAGTAAAAGTAGCTTTAAAGCTATCTTTTTAGAAACAAAAGGAGCTTTTTGAGCCACATTCAACAGAATAAGAAGTTACTACCATATATGGATGATGATTTTATGTTCATAATCAGAATGCTTGTGAAGATTCTCAGTCATCCAGGTCATAGTCATTCCAAAAAAAGTTAAAAAACAATCCACTGAACCTTGTTTCCAAGTTTGAAGATGTTTCGCTTCTCATCCAGGAAGCTTTCCCAATTCAAAAGGTCAGGAATAGCGTTGAGTTCCAGGATTCATACAGCAGCCCAACAAAGCCTTGTTTTTGCTTAGAAAACATGCAAATTGAAACGAAGGAACGGGTCCACCCCTTGGAATGGGGGTCGTTTGGCTTCTTTTGCTAGCCTCCAATGCCCCATACCTGTCTATTTATGGGGGGGTTGTTTCAGAGACGGGTAGGGGGCATTCCTGTTATCTAGCCATGAAGAGAACACCAATGCTGGGGAGAGGTAGGGGCTGGCCGGGGTCTGCACTGGCGCTAGGACCTCGAATGTTGAATCATTCAACAGGACAGGGCTGGATTGAAGAAGGCAGTCAGGCAGACAAAGAGCGGGGAGAGGTGGCGGCTAGCTGGGGCTAGAAGAAAACAACCGTTTAGAACAGAAAAGTGTAGGGTACAGAAAGGTTCAAATTGTTCAACCTCAACTGTCACCGCTCTGCCATGACTGCGCAGTGATGGGAGGGGTGAACGCTCTCACTGTGTGGAATTCACCACTGGTTGCTTCGCCACACCTGCCTGTGCGTTTTTTATAGGGGCACCATGTAAATCCACCACTGTTTCTGCGGACAACACTGTTAGTGTGAATGTATACTGTAGTAGCCTTTCAAAACTTGGCTGGCCCTTGGCTGGTCTCCTACCATTCCTTCTTAAACATCAATCTTTGTACTAAAATATTCTTTCTGTCATGATTTGTGGACATTAAGATCTAAAGAGAAGCGCCATCTCCTGGTCAGGCCCTGTAATTCAGTGAAAGGGTGGAGTCAGAGTAAATAAATATGCACACCCAGGAGTGTCATGATTTTGCTAAAGTTCAGACCCAAATGCTGAAGACCAAACAGGGAGACCAGGAGAAAAGGTTTAACAGGTTTTATTGAAGAGATAATGCAGAGAGAGAGGTGTTGCTCTGAACACTGCTCAACTGGAACTGAAAAGTGATGAGAAGACACAGCGATTAGTTCAGGCTCACTGGGAAATTTGATTTGTGAACTTGGAGAAGAGGATCTGGTTGCTGACTCACGTTTCCAGAGAAGTTGTTGAATCTTTGACTCCAATCTGTATGCTGTTGTTCCAGTGTTTGTCTGATTTGGTGGAGGGCGGAACAGGGTTTACACAGAATACGGTTGTTTGTAGGTTAACAAAGAAGCTGACTGCCACTCAGATTTCCTGCGGTACTTGAATGGGTCGTAGTGGAGATGAATCCCTTTCTCAGTGTGAAGCTCAAACGATCTCTTGGGGAAATTGGATTCAAACCTCCTGTTTGTAACCCCAGCTTAGCTTGAAGCTCTGTTGATCCTTCCAGGGAGAGAAGGTCCAAAAATTCCAGTTTGCAGGATGACTTCCTGCCGAGAGGCAAAGACAAAAACAATGTTAAAACTCAGGTTGACAAGAACTCAGTTAATTCAGCAAAACTCAGCTTGGCTACAGTACCCAAAACTGGCAAACACTCTGGCGTCGAGGTAGTGGCAGTCAGCAGCTTAAGAACACTCCGTTAACGAGGAAACCATCAGCAGGTGTGTGAGGAGGCGGACCAGAACCAGGCGCCTCCTGGTGAAGGAAGGGAGATAAACACAGAACACAAACATACAGACAGGAGTCCTGACAAGGAGAAGGTCAGTGGCTGAAAGCTGGAGGGGATTTTGCTGCCATTCAGCTGGTTTTTGACTGGGGAGGGCCATTTTGAATGTGTGCTATTGTATCTGGGGACAGTTGTTTGGAGAAATCTGAGCAGTGTTGGGAATCAGATTAACCATCAGAAATGGAGAAGCTATAACAAGCCTAAATAACAATAACCTAAATATATTATTTCAAATTACATTTTTTCTCTTTTAAGTCCCAAGTAGCTCTAGATATATCTCTAGATATACTGCTTAGACCATCACAACACATCATGTCAAGGTACCGTTTATCTGCCTCTTGTTTTCTCTCTGGAAAATCAACGCAATAATTTTTATTTCTTTATCTTTCTTTATTTTCTATTCAAGCCATATTGGTCAATATTTGTGCCTTTATTTCAAACTGTACCTATCAGAGTGGGGGGTGTAATTCTGCGACTTTATTACAGTGATTTTATATATTTACTCTGGTAATGTTCTGACTCCATTCTCAAAATAGTCTTTTTTATAATAATAATATTACAATATTATTTTCATAATATTGTGACTTTATTTTGTAGCTTTATACAAATAATTTCATTACTTTGTTCTTATTACCACCAAATTCTGGTACAACCATGACTTTATTCTGGTAAAGTTATGACTTTAATCTCATAATGTTACGGTTTTACTCTCACACATTTTATGTTATGACTTTAAATATAAATATATATATATATATATTGAATTGAATATCATATTTTTAAGACCTTAATCTTTAAACTTAATATTATGACTTAATTCTTGTAGTATTTTCACTTTATTTTTGAATTTAAAATAATATGCCTGTCTCTTTATGGCCCTAAAGCTTCATTGTAGGTTTCAAATTCAACTCTATTCAGTTTTAACTCTTTAAACATACATTTATTAAACAAAAAGTCCTTTAAACTTCTGACATCTTTCTTATTTATTTCATGCATGTATAAGAAATCCATCCAAAATTGTCAAAGTCTTGCTTCAATGCAGGAACATTGACCTGGACAGGAAATGTGTGTTTAGTCTAGTGACAAAAAAAAACAAACAGGCTGAGTGAAGAAGTAATTGTTTGGAAAAGATGATAAACAAACTTTTTTATTAAGGTTTATTTTTCTTTCATTATTTATTCATTACTGTAAGATATTTTGATTTTTTAAAGAAGTATTAATTTAATCTTTAGGCGTTTTTCTTTTCAGCTCTTATCTAAGTATCTTATTTCTCTATAATCCAGCTTTACCGTAATTCTGCTCTCCATCCTTCAAGCTGCTTCCAGATGAGAATCAACATCTGAAGTGTTTTACCTGGGCTGAGGAAATGTGATGTAATGTTGCTCATTGGGCCAAATCCCCCTTAAGGTGAAAGTCAACTGTGCATGGCATCTGCAAATCAAAGTCCCACCGTCTGATGGAAGAAAGGAGATCTCATTAACTTTCTGCAGCAGAACTAGCCTCAGAGAGCAGATTTTGTTTTTTAACTGTAAGGTTATTAATAAATTCAATTCAGTTTATTTATATAACACATGTCATCTCAAGGCACTTTCCAGTTCACCAGATCATACAGTCAAATTGATTCAAAGTTTTCTATCTAAGGAAAACCAGTTGATTGCATCGACTCATTGACTCGAAGGATTCCTTACTCTAAACATGCTTGCAGCGACGGTGGAGAGGAAAAACTCCCTTTTAGCAGGAAGAAACATCCAGTAGGACCAGGCTCAGTTAGTATAGAAAATGTATTTTCAATATCATGGTAATTAGGATGCTTTAGAACAGGAATCATTTAGTGTTTAAATGGGATGATTGCAGCTGTAGAAACTAAACCTGGCTTTTGACTGGGAAGGGCCATTTTGAATGGCTGCCATGTTATGCTGTATACATGACATTTTATACATATGGGGAAGTGTGGTAAATCTTTATTTTTATGTTGTTATTATTACAATATAAACCCTATGATATAATATTGTTAATGATAAAACTAGTTAAATAAATAAAATCCTGAAAGTAACAAACATGAAGGATAACGCCAGCGTCCTTGTCCTTCTCCTTGGTGTATTATGTTGCTCTTACAGCTCTTATAGGACTGTTGACTCTTACTAACAGTAATACTGGATGTAGAGAGAGCACTTTTGCATTGCTATATAACTCACCCATAATGGCTGCATGAATGGATGGTCACTTTAGTGTGGTAATATAGCGAGGGTAACACTGGGCCCTCTGAGTGCTGCAGTGGTAGCAGGTGATTTGTAGCACTGGGAGACTAATGAAGTGGTCGCTCTGCCACCCTGCTTCTTTTGCAAAATCAATTCGGCGTCAGGGCGCGTACGGCGGCCGTGCTTTATGAATGATGGAAACCTCCTTAGGCCATCCATATACCTGAATTCTCAGCATCGCTATGCACCCCCCCTCTGGCTGCCGTGCTCAAGGAGGCAGGGATTCAGCAATCTTTCTTGTTTGGAGAAAAATACATTAACAGTAGCCTCTGCTGTTTGCCGGCCTTTGCCAAGTACTGAGACACACCGAGAAATCAACGGTTTAAGCTTTCTGAGAGTTGAAGTAGATCTGTGACAATCAATGTAAATAAATCAGCAGCTGATGACAGCTTAGAGGGCAGAGTTGGGGAAAAAAGTGGATTCTTTTAGAAATATTTCTTCTATATATATTTTTTGTCATGATTAAATCTTTCAGATTATTTAAACTATCAGCAAATACACAAAGCATTTTTCAAAGGATGATTTTAATTAAGTGGAAAAGCTATGAAAAAAATTAACACATACATTTTATGGAGTGAAAGATCACAACTTTTGATCTTAAAAAGACATTATGTACATTTGTATTTAAAAAAACATTTAAAACAGCCTTTTAATTTCACCGTTTATGACTAAAACATGTTTGAAGAGCAGACTGATGCTTAAGAGGTTTAGAGCCCATGCATCTATAATCCTGAAGAGTATTTCTGTATGTATTTCGGTCCAACAGATCACAAAATCAAAGTGTTATAATAAAGATGGATTTTGTGGATACATAGAAGTGACCAGCATCCAGCTCAACTCAGAGACACATGGCAGCTCCAGGTGAGGGGAAAAAGGGAAAAAAATGCTCTGGGTAACAGGAGAGCAGCACAGGGGGAGCACTGATACGCAGCAGGAGGTGAAAATGGAGCTGAAGGATCATTGGAGGATCTCAGGTTAAGCCAACTCTAGGGCCAAAGGTTAAAAAGAATTGCTTAAAGTCATGGGGAAGTCATATTTAAATGCCAAATCGTTCTGGCTTAAACATGTACTCTTTATCAGATGATATTGTCCCAAAAGTCAAAAAATTTAGATCTTTCGAAAAATCCTGTATTGAAATCTGTGGGGTTTTTCCGTTATCTAATGAGGCCAGTTAGTTATACGTCAGCCTGAACACCTAAATTCGGCCAATCATATATCAACGGTCATCTGCCAATCAAATTTTTTTGGTCATAGCATCTTGATTCATATGTCGCAGCTAAAATGCGCAACAGTTGAAATAAGAATCATTTCCTTTCCAATTGAGTTCCGTCCCAGTGTTCACGGGGATAAACGTCTGTGTCTTCAGCAGGCGTAGAGCTAACAGAACTGGCAGGATGCTTCCGACAAACCGGCCACAACCAAACTGGCTTGCAAACCTTCCACCACAACAATCCCGCCCCCTTGATAAACGACCAATCACATTCACTTTATTCACTCGTGTAAAGTTGGGGACCACTCTGGAGAATTCAGAACTGCAACGGTTGTAACAGCCGACTACGACTTCACGTGTTTTTAATTAATAGTAATTTTCATCTGAATGTGCTTTACTGGAGGCATCCATGTTCGTCAAAGAACACTACTGCCACCTATTGGTTTGTGATGTCACAGTGCGGTATCGGCTGTTGATCAAGTCCCAGTGCTGTATCTGGTGTTTGTCACAACGCGCTATTATCCAAGTCATCTTGAAAACATTCTTCTTCCAAATGTTGGCTACATATTACGAGTTTTTTCTCTGGCCAGAAGTTAGATGTCAAATCCTCCCTCTTCAAGTTGGTAATCCAACGACGAACCCGTCTATAGAGGATCAGGAATCAGAAAGATGAAATAACTCTTTTTTTTTCACTTTTACCCGATGTATTCCAGCATCCAGCTGCCATGCACGTGGGCATTGTCAGTTTCACTATAGCTCTGGTGAATTTCAATGGTGAAGTCCTCTGGAAATCTTCAATAATTGTTGTTGATTGCAGATGTCTCTAGTAGTTCCCATTGATTTTGCTTGTAAAGCAGGAAGAACGGCGCTAGGCTTACCGCACCGTGACGCCACTGCCGGATGATGTCAGGAGTGACGTGCTACTATATATGGGCAAAGATAGCCGCTCCCAGACTCAGTGATTGGGCAAAAAATTATTATTTGAATTTTTTTACTGATTAACGCTAAATTTACTGCAAATGTATTAGTGCATAGATTAATCCTTGCCGACCAGAATTTTCCTTTAAGTATAGTACATACCGGTAAAACAAAGTTCCTCTTTCCCCTTTTTTTTGGTGGCAGAACTTAAAGCAGTGGTTCCTTAACTTTTATTAATTAGGAGGACAATTAAAAAGGAAAAGTCTACTGCAGTAAAACAAACTGCAATAAAATAAAATAAAATCTAAACAATCTTAAAACCAACACTTTTCAGGTTTATTAATTATTACAAATTTAACTGTTTATTTTATACTGAGCAAGAGAATCAATATTTTCCTTAATACAAAAAAAGAAAATTTGTCCTTTTTTCACTTCATTTCTACCCGCCTATTTCATTTATTTTTATTTTTGTGTTGTTATTGTTTTTAATTTCCTTTAAATCCTCTCAGTTTGTGTATCCTTTTCCTGTTGTTCACTGTATATAAACTTTGGTCCAAATTTTAAAGTGCTTTGTAAATAAAGCATATTTTTGGGATTATTTTATCTAATTTGGCGAGCAATACAAACACCCATTTTGTCTGTTTACTGTGGTATTTTATTCTGTAGTAAAATACCCCCCAAAAAAGCATAGGTCCACCCTAGTGCATGCTGGTCCTTCACTTTTGGCCCTAAAGTTTGTCTTAGCTGACTGATGAACTCAAATTATAAAACAAAAACAACTTTCATTTTTTTCATTATTCTACAAACAATTCCCTAAATTAACCCAAAAATTAAAACTCCAGAGCTAATTTTGCCTACAGCTAAAATAATATAGACTTACGTTCACAATGCAGCCTGAAGTGACCCAAATCCTTTTTTTTTTTTTGCCCATATACGACCTGGATCTGATTTTTTCATGACAGTCTAACCAACTCAGATCAGACTTTTTTCCAATGCGACCCAGGCCAC
>NW_015150615.1:361594-367507 GCF_000732505.1 Cyprinodon variegatus
TGGTGGATGATAATTCGGAAAGTAGTATTTTCTGTTTAACCATCTTGAAAAGATTGCGTTTTTAAGGTTGGGAAAGATCGCAAGATGCGCTCCAGCACTACCATCCATGTTTATTTCCAGAAACACAGAGCACGCTGGCTTGTGACGTCATTGCGTCCTCTACTGCGCAGGCGGGACACTAAGATTGCATGAATACATTTCACACAGGAGATCACATAAAAGTTGCATATATTTGGAAATGTGAAAGGTAATGCAAAGAAATCGGATTTTACAAAAAAATCGGAATTGAGCATCAAGGCCTGCTGTGTAAACATAGCCTAAGTAGCTCTAGAACTGTCTACCAGATCATATCAGGGGTTCTACAATCAGCTTTATTTGTTGTAGCTTTTTGACTACAAGCCATCAGTATCTGTAATAAGCATCTTAAGGAGAGAAATAAATTTTCATAGCACCGTATGTGTATGTTTCTTTCCGCATACAGCCTTGCTTCCCTGTACTGTACTTGGAATGACTTATCTTCCCTGAGTCACCATCATTAGTGCAGATTATTTGACTGAATTGATTTTAGGCTTTCCGCTAGACTGCAGCCTCTTTTCCACTCAGAGAAAAAAATAATGATAAAAATAATCAAGTGGTTAGGAAAAAAGAAGAGCTTTTAAACTGTTAATGCGTGAGACGATAGAGGTTGATAATGAAAACGAGCTAAAGCTGTAAGGAGGCGAGCCAGTGGCTCCCTCTGCTCCGCTGGCCTTTGATCCCTCCCAGTCTGGTTTTAAAGCATCTGCTTCCGTAATGAGGAGAGTTTTTACCACAGCTGATGCAGATTTCTAATGCTAATGGTGTATTCGTCCCAAAGATTAGGAGCTGGGCATTGTTCTTTCCAACATGTGTCAGTATATGCCCTGGAACAAACTGTGTGAAAGAAACAATGAAAGTGTTAATCTTTTTATTTGGATGTACTTTGCTGTTATTCAGTGTAGATTTAGTTGAATTTCTCATTTATCTGTCAAGCAAAGGATGGCAGTAACCCATTACATCTATAAAACCAGGATTCTAAAAAGGAACCGGGCTCAGTGTGAGTGGCCCTCTGCCGAGACCGACTGGCGTTCAAGGAGAAAGCAACTGAAAAAGGCGGCCCCGTCCAGGAAACACACAGCCAGACACACGAGCTCCGAGCCAGCTCCCACGTCAGAGGATGATGATAGCACAGCCAGCCAGTCACAGTCAGAGAAACAGGACAACACTGAAAAACAGGCAGATCTTCAAAGATCCAGGATGAAGTCACAGCCAAACAGAAACAGACGAGGCAAAGCTACTATGATAAAAAGCAGAGAACTAATAGATTCTGCAGAGTGGAAGAATGGAAAGAGAATGAAGCAGAATGATGAAAAGAGTTCCCTATGTCCTCCAGAAGTCTAACCCTATAGCAGCATAACTATAGAGATAGCTCAGGATAACCTGAGCCACTCTAACCATAAGCTTTATCACAAAGGAAAGTTTAAAGCCTAGCCTTAAAAGTAGACAGGGTGTTTGCCTCACGGACTAAAACTGGTAGTTGGTTCCACAGGAGAGGAGCCTGATAACTAAAAGTTCTGCCTCCCATTCTACTTTAGAAATTCTAGGAACCACTAGTAAACCTCTATATTGAGAACGAGGTGCTCTGTTAGGGACATAAACTCCATCTTATATCTCTGATATAAGATGGAGCTTGGCCTTTTAAGGCTTTATATGTGAGAAGGAGGATTTTAAATTTTATGGGAAATGTGGAGGTTAAGCTAAGGAAATAAACATCGTAAATAGATCTACATCACACTGTCTCAAGGCAAGGTAGCATTCCTTTGAATACTGCAGGTAAATGAGACCAAAATTTAAAACTTAGCCCACATGTACAGTAACTCATATCTGACCTTTTCCACGGCAGTCTGAATGGCCCAATTCCCATCTTTTCACCTCCCAAAAAAAATCTGAATTGTTCTTCTTCTGTCTGTGCTGCTAAATCAGATCTGATAGTTTTAAGTCTCTAAAAAAAATCTCTTGAACAGCAAAATAAAATAAAAAAAAATTAAAACACTCCTTTATGAGCATATGTCTTTGACATGTTAAATTCATTGAGTTTAAATGCTAACAGTCATGATGGATGTTTTCTGGTGAACACAGCTGACCGTTGTTCTGACCTTGTTTTTATTAGCTAATACGACTAACTGGAGTTCAGGGGGGCTGCGCTGGGTCAGTTAATTGTGTATTGTTAGTGGACGGAGCTGTCAGCTGATTAAGATGTTCCTCCACAGTTCCTGCAGCACCATTCCTGAGCAGAGGCGGCGGATATAGAGGGGTAGCCAGAGGGGGGGCGCATGGCCACCCCTAGCCATTCATTGGCATGGGGGGCCAATTCACAAGAACACAAGATCGAGAACTGACAAAGTAGCCGGATGTTGTTCTCGCCCCTCCCTCTTTACCCAGCATGCAACAGAGCAGACTTTTCCATTCTTGAGATTGACAGCTGTCCCAGCATGCACTGCAGCAGCAGCAGCTTCCAAGTTAGCGCTCACAGAGCTCAGAGTATTAAGTTAAAAGTTCTCTCTCCTGTTGCCATTGTTCAATAGAAGTATATTTTACGATCATTTGAGGGGAGAACATCATACTTTTAAGGATCACTATATGGACCATTTACTGATTTAGTGCATAATTTAAACAAAAACTTCCAATGTTGAGAGGACAACGGCAACCAGCGGACCTCCAAGGCTAATCGCAGCGAGGGCTAACGTTAGCCCGTCTGCAGCAGCCAAGGCTAACCTTAGCCCGTCTGCAGCAGCCAGGGCTAACCTTGGCCCGTCTGCAGTGGGCCTCTTTCTGCATAGCCGTGTGTGAAGGACCCCTGGCTATGATTGCAATTTTATTTTCATTTGGCAAAATGTTTATGTGATCCGTGTTTATTTGAATGCGTTCAATATTATTCCCCCACTTAATGGTCAAAAAGTCATAGTTTATTAATATCTACAGACTGTTAATAACAGGAGGGAAATGCAGCTCCAGATTCACCAGCTGAGCGTGTGGTGACATCACGAGTACGCTTCTGCTCCACCTGAGCAATATTTATGCTGCGTGCTGCCTTTCTCCATACTTTCCTGTGTTCTTCTCAACAACATACTTGCCGAGAAGACGTGTCCATACTACGTTTTTGTGAATTGAGAAACGTCTTATTACAGTGTCCATCGGACTTTACAGATGAAGAAACCAGAGCTTTACAGATGTTTTTACGTTACTGATTTAGCACCATTCAGCATTTAATTTTTCATTCTCTGTCTGCCTTATGGGGGAAAATATTTGTCCTTGTGTGTTTGATAAAAAGCATTTCTTTTTCTTTCTGCCTCAACATGACATGTTTACAGCAATTCAACTAAAGGAAATCATCAGAAGCAAGCAGGTGTTCCTCAAACTGTGAATTGTCTGTGCCATGCTACAATGTAGGATTCAGAAGAAGATGTTGAAATGTCTGAAAGGTCAGACACAGGCGAGAGCGTATCGGGAGATGGAGACCAACAAGACCTCCCTCATCCTTGGCCCTATCTCAAAGAATATTTCGAAATAGTCGAGAAATTGAGCTTTTAATTCATATAGTGGCATCTGGCTGTTTTTTGAAAGGTTACTTTATACCTTTATACTTTAAGTAGTTTTTGAAGCGCATACTTTTTCACTTTTATGTGAGTAAAGAGGTCAAGTTGATACTTTAACTTTTACCAGAGTGTTTTTAAACTGCAGTATCTACACTTCTACTTAAGTAACAAATGTGTTTACTTTAGACACCACTGATGACAGTAAGTATTTTGCAATATTAAGTTATTGCTTGGTTGGAAAACTCTAAACAGACTACAAAGTTTTTGCTTGTGACCTAACAAAACCTCGAAAATGTACAGAGGGGTGAATATTTCTTTGAGGCACTGTGCCGTTAACATCGTGTAAGAAACTCCATCTGCTGCGACGCTACACAAAACTCCCTCAGTGAAGCTGAACTTGCGCAGGAATATTTGAGGATAAGATTGACAAGCAGATACAGTATCTGTGTATCAAATGCAGCTGCAGCAACAGCACTGAAGTGCTCCACTTATTTCCCTTGAGTGTTTTACATTTATTTTTCCTTTATATATTATTCAAGTTCAAGTAATTAATTCAGGATATCAAATCAAGATGTAGGAAATCAATCAAAGAGTCTTTTTCAGTCTGCTTTTCATTACAGAGAACCCCCGGTTCTGGCTGAGCCTGCAGCGGCGCTGGCCTGGACTTCTATGGAGACAGCCTGAAACACTTACGTGGCATCCCGTCCGCTGGAGAAGATGACTGCTCCGCTTCGCAAGGCCATGTTGAAGTACTTAGGCTGTATCCGATTGGGTGGTTGGAATTATTTTTGTTTAGTACTGATATAAAAATGAACCACATGGCAGGATGGGCTCTAATGGTTCATTCTGATAATGACATTACTCTTTCATTCTGTTGCATCCTTTTCCATTCAGGGTTTTTTTTCCATTCAGTTTTTGTTTTTTTAACTGATAATTCACTATGGAAAGTTGTAACAATAAAAAGACCAACTCTTACAAGAAAACATTGTTTCAATGACTTAAGATGATTTTAACAACAAATAGAACAAAGAAAATGCGTCATAATTGTTTGAGTTGTTCAAACTTCTATAAAGGAGTCATCACCACTAAATTGGGCTTTTTCAGGTTAAAAAATTTGAAAGTTTGTGTTGATTTTGGGCTTCGGTTCAAATCTGCCGATCAATCTATAGTTGGGGTGACTAATTAAAAATCAGCGGGATCCAAATCAAGAATATCATCAACCAGTAAAGAGACATTTTTATTTATAATCTGTTACTTTAAACAGAATTTAACACTGAAATAAAATGAGGTTTTTATGCATCCATGTTATACATTGAAATTTTAAATAAAAAAAACATAATTTTTTTCCATTTTAAAATCTAGTCAAGTCAAGGTTTTTTGGTATAAAGTCAATTTCCTGATTCACATATTCTATTATGAAGGTAGATTTGTTTCTTTATTAGGATTAGGATTATCAGGATGCATGACCTATACTCTACCCTGTAAATCAAACATGTCTGACCAATAGAGAAGCACCCGCCCACTGCAGAACGTTTGTGTCAAAATTATTCAATCAAAAAAATTTGAACTTCAAAAACTTTTTGCACTTCAAAAAACATTTTGATTCAAATAAAACGATTCAAAAAAACTGTGCAAATGCAAATGCAAAAAAATAAAAAAATAAAAAAAATAAATAAAATTTATTAATGGGTTAATTGTTTTTTTTTTGTTTTGTTTTTTTTTTGCACATATTTTTCTTTGATTGATTTTTTTTTTTTTTTTTGATTGAAACAACTTTTTGGGAATTGACTGATTAAGACACAAATGTCCTACCCATGTATGGCCAAACACAAAATAGATCCCTTCAACCAAAGAGAACATTTTCAAGAATAAAAAAAAAAGTGTTCGAATGCAATTTTTTGAGTCACAAATATTTTATTTGCATTCAAAAATTATTTTCTATAATTGAAAACGTTTATCTTTTCATTAAAGTTACTTTTTTTTATTGATTCTGTTGTTTGTTTGTTTGAAGCAACTTGTTTTTTGATTGAAAATAAAGACAGAAATGTCCTACCCATTACATGGTCCAATCAAAAAACAATGTTACTTCAATTAAAAAAGTTGCTTTAAACAAAAAAGACTGCACTATTATCAAATAAAACATTTTCAATCAAAGAAAAGCAGTGTTCAAATGTATTTTTTTGAGTCTCAAATATATTTTTGCATTCAAATACTTTTTTTCTTTGATTGAAAAGCTTTTTTTTTTATTGAAGTGAAGGTTTTTTTTTAATTGAAAATATATTTTTTGATTGAAGCAAAC
>NW_015150615.1:367974-370727 GCF_000732505.1 Cyprinodon variegatus
GCAGCAGCAGCAACCCAGACTGACAGCAGCTCATTGGATAATTTGTTCTCATGTAGCCTGGTGCCGGACGCTACAGAGGGGTTTACCGTATTAAAAGAAGAAGTGCCGCAAGTGAAGTTAGACACTGTCTTTGGACGACATGCTGTACTTTATAAATGTTTTAAATCAGGTTGGGTCCGGATTAGCCAGCAGGTGGGTTCGGACCGCGGTTCGCTAATCCGTGACATCTGATCTAGAATGTGAATTTTTTTGTTGTTGCTAAAATTAGCCCTCCTTTCTATCATTATGTGAACATTAGCCCACCATGCTATCACCAATGCTAACATTAGTTGCTACCCAATCCATATCGAAAGCACGATCCATGCCATCAGCTCACTTAGAATAGAATAGAACAGAATAGAATAGAAAATCCCTTTACCGTCCTACAATAGGGAAATTCTGGTGTTTACAGCAGTACAAAGTAATATAAACTTGGACCTTAGAAAAATTATCAGAACAACATAATAGTGAAGAATAAAAACAAAATAAACAATAAAATACTGTACTGTAAAGTGTTTTAACAATATAAATATTGTGCACCTGGAGAATAAATAACCAAAATGGACATTTTTACAGTAATGGATATTTGAAAACAGCAGCATCAGAGATGTGCAAAATGACAGCAGCATGTTTTTAACAAAGATAGAAACTGTGCAAAATCACCATGAATTTAACAACTTATTGAGGTTGTTGTGAACAATGGTGGTTCTAGAGTCGTCCAGCTGCTGGGAGGAAGGATCTGTGATAACACTCCATGGTGCACTAGGGTGCAGGAGTCTGTCACTGAAGGAGCTGTCCAGTTCAGCACCGGCTTCATGCATGGGGTGGGAGATGTTAATTTAGTTAGGATCCTTCTGTTTCCCGCCTCCTGCTCTGAGTCCAGAGGGCATCCAATCACAGAGCTGGCCTTCCTGATCAGCTTATCTAGCCCATGTGCCCATGTGCAAGTAGATACTCATCCAGACTTAGACAAACTTTATAGTTATTTTGTATACACAAACATTTTATATGATGTGTAAGAGACCAGGAGGTGATGGTAAACCAACCTTCGCTCGCTTTTACTTTTTCTTTTTTCTCATGTGGTCCACTAAGGAGCCTACAAATCATTATCTTAGAGAGAAAAACACAATGGACAAGTTGATTAAGTGCCTGTTGCTGCATGAATCACATGCCATTATTTATTTAAGATAAAACATTTTACATTTACATCCTGCTCGCCCCAGTCCTGAATATAAGCCAGGGCAGGGAGGCACAGCGTGATCAACCTGTGCCGTCAATCCCAGCGCGTTTCATTTGCAGTCTGAGGCTAAACATGCTGTGGCTCTGACTGCATGCTGAGAGGGACTCCTGCAGAAGCGGAAGAACGGGGTTGAGACGGAGGGGAGGCGCTCCACGGCAGCACCTGCCAAAAGACGCCAGTGACACCAGAATGTCGCTAGAACATTAGAAATAGTCTGAAAAGTCGCTAAATATAGCAACAAAGTTGCTGAGTTGGCAACACTGTTTCCTTGAATGTGATTTTAAAGAATTCCAGAAGGATTGAATGTAAAATACCAGTTTATGAGCTTTTGGGAATACGTGCTGGTTGACACAAAGGGTTGGTTTCATCTTATTCCCTCTTGGGCAGATCCTGAGGCACACACAATAACATTGTGGTAAAAACGTCAGTCAAAGAGCAGCGACTGTTAGAGAGGACAGAAGCAGACAGGTAATGAGTCGACTGTGTGAGATTAGAGGTCTGAGTGTGTGTGTGGAGTGGTCGGAGGGAAGTAATTTATTGAAGGAAACGTATCTATATTCTCATGGAGGCACAGCGAAGCCGAGATCTCCATCGTGGTGATAATTTGCGGTTGTTAAAGTGACACACTGTTGGTCGGCTGTAGGAGGCGAGGAATGTGGAGGCCAGACCTGACAATTAGAGCTCCGTATATCACACCGGCTCTCAGCGGAGGGATGGAGGGGAGACGGGCAGTGGAGGTCAAACACACACACACACACACACACACACACACACACACACACACACAGGAACAAACACTTTGCAGGAGGGCCGGGCAACATGAGGAAGGTACAACAAATATGCTACTTAGACTAGAACATGCTGTGTGCACACACTCAGATGAGCACATGACATTGAATAAACTGACGACACTTCCATCACTTTCTATTATGTGTTCGACAGCATTCTGGATGATAAAACAGGGGCTCTCAAAGTGGGGGATCCCTGGGGGACTCTTGAGAGAACAGGTGAAGGGTCATGAGATCCTACAGGTAAAAACTATATCGGGAATCACATACATTAAAATAATTAATAGTAAATAATTTTTTAATGAAGTTATTGCTTGTTTTGAAAACTCCAGTCTAAACAGACTACAAAGTCGTTGCTTGCGACCTAACAAAAGATTAGAAATAAAAATCTATAGAGGGGTGAATATTTCTTTGAGGCACTGTGCCCCCAACGTCATGCAAGAAACTTTATCTGCTGTGACGCTACAATTCCATTCAATTCAGTTTATTCATATAGCGCCAATTCACAACACAAGTCATCTCAAGGCACTTTACAGTTCACCAGATCATCCAGTCAGATTGATTCAAAGTTTTCTATCTAAGGAAAACCAGTTGATTGCATCGACTCATTGACTCAAAGGCAATCCCTCACACTAAGCATGCTTGTAGCGACAGTGGAGAGGAAAAACTCCCTTTTAACAGGAAGA
>NW_015150615.1:371734-372507 GCF_000732505.1 Cyprinodon variegatus
GGTGCGCCTTATGTGTGTGTTAAATACAGAAATGGCACACATAACTGTGACTGCGCCTTTTAGTACGGTGCTCCTTATGGTCGTGAAAATACGGTACAAAGGCGTTGCTTGCGACCTAACAAAAGATTAGAAATAAAAATCTATAGAGGGGTGAATATTTCTTTGAGGCACTATGCCCCCAACGTCGTGCAAGAAACTTTATCTGCTGTGACGCTACAATTCCATTCAATTCAGTTTATTCATATAGCTCCAATTCACAACACAAGTCATCTCAAGGCACTTTACAGTTCACCAGATCATCCAGTCAGATTGATTCAAAGTTTTCTATCTAAGGAAAACCAGTTGATTGCATCGACTCATTGACTCAAAAGCAATCTCTCGCTAAGCATGCTTGTAGCGACAGTGGAGAGCAAAACCTCCCTTTTAACTCCCTTCCCACAAAACTTCCTCAGTGAAGGTGAACTTGTGCTGCATAAAAGCTCAGCTGGCCTCAGCAGATGGCCGCTCACACTGAGTCTGGTTCTGCTGGAGGTTTGTGCTGTTAAAAGGGAATTTTTCCTCTCAACTGTTGCTACAAGCATGCTTAGTGTGAGGGGTTTCCTTCGAGTCAATGAGTCGATGCAATCAACTGGTTTTCCTTTGATAGAAAACTTTGAATCAATTTGACTGGATGATCTGGTGAACTGTAAAGTGCCTTGAGATGACGTGTTGGGAATTGGTGCTATTTAAATAATAAATGAAATTTATTGATACAATTTCTTGGTCTTTGGCGC
>NW_015150615.1:377043-378884 GCF_000732505.1 Cyprinodon variegatus
CTGATGAAGATTTAGCTACGATGGTGGAGGAGGGGCTGGAGGGGGGGTTGAAACGGTGTCATCTGAATGAAGTCACAGCACATACGCCGCCCGCGCACAGGAGCAGACCAATGTGTATCAGAGGCCAATTGGCTTTCGTGGAGGTATGGTTCAAAGCTATAAGTTTCTTCATTTGAACTTCCGCCTAGGCTCTACATAAACACACCAAATTGAAGTGAATTGAATTGGCGCTATATATAAATATAAATACTGAATTCAATTGAATTTATTTTGAAATATATAAATGTAACTTTTTGTGTATGTAAAACATGTAATTATATGATTAGATAATTGAATGTTCTGTGAAATAAGACTTAATTAAATGAATTAAATAATAATTTAGAAAATAAATAAAAAAATGTTTTACTTTATAAGTATAGAATGATGTAGTAAGGTCAGAGGCTGAAATGTTAAGGAAATCCTGTGATAAAATAAAAAAGGTTTTCTGGCAGGACTTCACTGTAATCTGACGTAATTGGACAACAGAGGGACAAAAAGCATTGAGCATCCCATCATAAACAATGCAAGTAAAAATCTATTTTAATTTCCTTTATAATCCGGCACACACAGGCTTAATGAGCACATTTTATTCTTTAATTGAGCCTTTTGGGTGTGTCATTGGAAGACTAGGTAGAGACCAAAAAAAAGAGAAAAACACTGTCGATATGTCTGTGATACGGTTTGAATAATTGTTATAATTACCGACCTTTGGGTATTAACTAGACCTTCTGATGGACCTCTGAGGCTAATTTTGAGCCGGCATCGTTCTGCTGTTGAGACCCCCCTTCATATTCTCAGCGTATTAAAGGATGCTGTCCTCTCTGTGAGACAGTCTGTAGGGGAGCAAAGACAGGAGTAAAAGTGTGTGGACAAAATGGAGAACTGCTATCAGAGCTGTTGTTTCTTTAAGATCAGCATACCCCATCAGATCAGCTTACCTATAGTCAATACACATGCGCAAGACGTCAGATTCGCATTTATCCCTTTAGTTTTGTACACAAAATAGATTTTAAAGTGCCTCAACGGCCGTGTATCCCTTTAGCCATGTACCAAAAAAAACAAAAACAATTTAAGGTCAGTTCGCCATACGCTTCGAAAAACACCAAAAAGTCAGTCATTAAATTGTTTTTTTGTGCATGACTAAAGGGATACACGCCTGTTGAGGTAGTTTAAAGTCTATTTTTCATACAAAACTAAAAGGATAACCGGGTATTGAATGTGGGTATGCTGGTCTGACCGTGTATGCTCATCTGACAGAAGACCGGCATCTTTCTGCTGTTGAGAAAAACTAAAGGGATAAACTAAATGGAAAAACTAAAGGGAAAAACTAAAGTGATAAACTAAAGGGAAAAACTAAAGGGATAGACTAAAGGGAAAAACTAAAGTGATAAACTAAAGGGATAAACTAAAGGGAAAAACTAAAGGGATAAACTAAAGGGATAAACTAAAGGGAAAAACTAAAGGGAAAAACTAAAGGGATAAACTAAAGGGAAAAACTAAAGGGATAAACTAAAGGGATAAACTAAAGGGAAAAACTAAAGGGATAAACTAAAGGGAAAAACTAAAGGGAAAAACTAAAGGGATAAACTAAAGGGAAAAACTAAAGGGATAAACTAAAGGGAAAAACTAAAGGGAAAAACTAAAGGGATAAACTAAAGGGAAAAACTAAAGGGATAAACTAAAGAGAAAAACTAAAGGGAAAAACTAAAGGGATAAACTAAAGGGAAAAACTAAAGGTATAAACTAAAGAGAAAAACTAAAGGGAAAAACTAAAGGGATAAACTAAAGGGAAAAACTAAAGG
>NW_015150615.1:379059-381784 GCF_000732505.1 Cyprinodon variegatus
AAAACTAAAGTAAAAAAACTAAAGGGAAAAAACTAAAGGGAAGACTATGGGGAAAACTAAAGGGGAAAACTAAAGGGATAAACTAAAGGGAAAAACAAAAGGGAAAAACTTAAGGGAAAAACTAAAGGGATAAACTAAAGTAAAAAAACTAAAGGGAAAAAACTAAAGGGAAAACTATGGGGAAAACTAAAGGGGAAAACTAAAGGGATAAACTAAAGGGAAAAACAAAAGGGATAAACTAAAGGGAAAAACAAAAGGGAAAAACTAAAGGGAAAAACTAAAAGGAAAAACTAAAGAAATTAATGGGTATTGACTATGGGTATGCTGGTCTGACAGAACCCCAGTATCTGAATTTCTTTGCTCCCTTACAGACTGTCTCACAGACAGGACAGGAGTGGAAACAGTCCTCTAACTGACGTTACAGCATCCTTTAATACACTGATCTGAGAATACAAAGGGAGGTCTCAACAGCAGAAAGATGCCTGTGTTTTTGTCAGATGAGCAAACCCATCAGACCAGCATACCCATAGTCAATTCCTGTTTATCCTTTAGTTTATCCTTTAGTTTATCCCTGAGCCACGCCTGTTGAGGTAGTTGAAAAAATAGATTTTCAACTACCTCAACAGGCGTGCATCCCTTTAGACATGAACAAAAAAACTATTTAATACTTAAAATTACTTAAATGTCTTTTTTTATACACAACTAAAATGATACAAGCCCGTCGAGGTAGTTTAAAGTCTATTTTTCGTACAAAACTAAAGAGATAAACGCAAATCTGCGGTCTAGCGCCTGTGTATTGACTATAGGTATGCTGGTCTGACGGGGTATGCTCAACTGACAGAACAGCATGACCTTTTACTGCTCATATTCATATTTTGCATTGAGTCGAGGCTCCATATGCACAGAAAAAGGATTAAAACTGTGTTGACAAAAAGGAGAACTGCTATCAGAGCCGTGACAAACATAGCAGACATGCCTACACCGTGGGTCTGCTTTTTCTTTTATTTGCTGTAATTGAAAAATAATTCAGGCGACGTCAGAAGGAAATCGATAAAGAATTAATGAAAAGGGGGAAGGAGTCATTAAAAGCAATAAAAAGGAAGGGGTTATGATGAAGATGGCATCATGGAGAGACTCAGAGGAGACAGGCGCTGCTAATGCTGGGCGGCTGAAATCAGCAGCACAGATTAGTGTTCTTCTATCATGTGATCGTTTGCAGGATCAGTGTTTCGCCGGCAAGAGAGATATTACCTAAATTGAAACTAAACAGTTTTATTGATTTTCTATCTTTTAAAATACTTCCGAATGTGAAAAGAGAAAAAGGGCTAACACGTTTTCTTTCATTTAGCCCATTTTAAAGATGACATAATGCGTTTAATTTCCATGATTTAACACATTTAACAAATTTCATTTCTTGTGTTTTTCTTGAAGTGCACATAAACATATTTAATATCCTGTCCTGGAGCTAAATGAGCCCCCTGTTCCACAATTTTACCAGCGTAGCGAACATTAGCGTCAATCATCTAAAAGTGTAATTATGTGACACTTTTCTAGTAAAATACCTGCAGTCTCTTAATAGGATCCGAGCCATCAAGATCCAACCTTAAGCTTCTTCCCAGCCCTACCACTCATCTGAGTGCCATAAAGCTGCCAGAGGAAACAATACTGCCTCTCGCCTCGCTGCTGAGGTTAATGGCAAATGGGGCTGTGGCTGCCGGTGATATTGTTGGATAAATGATTATTGATTAGGCAAAGGTTGAGCTAATCATTAGGCTTCATCCATTTTACAGACTCTCTGTGTGACCTTTTGGCTCAGCCCTCTTGGATCACCTGGGTTTATGTTTTGATCGTCGATGGGCTGAAGGGAGGAAAAGTCAGTGAAGACAGCACACGATGGTATTATAGCTTCTTATAATCCTGATTCGACAACAAAAACCTGAATCTCTCAACTTACAGCCAAAAGAAGTTCTGTTATTATCCATTAATTTGCATTTCTAGAACAAATGAATTCACATATCGAATCTGTCTGCACTGTAAAAAGCCGTCTTACGGGACCGGGAACTCTGAGCTGTAACTCTGAATTTAAAGGAAAAGTCTGGTATGAAAGGAAAAAACAATGGATCATTATCTATACGTGAAACTAAAGCCTTGTTTATGCTCAGAAACCAGGTCGTCTGCGTTTGTGTCGCAGTTAAGGCAAATATGCCCCCCCTTCCGCAGACACTCTGGTGCACCTCCCCAAAATGTAGGTGACCACAGACAGCACATCAGATAGCGTCACAGGGCGGAGAGAAAGGAGGCCTCTGATTGTTTAATTCTACATCCCCTCTACACTATGCGTATTTCCTGTTTGGTTCCTAATGGCAGAACTGCGTGTCGTCCGGAGTTGGATGAGGGGTTGTAGATGGCGAACAAGCTTGTCAAACTGACACACAGAAACCCACAATACTATTTAGTTCATGATTGCGTTGTGGCGCGGAATAACATAGCGCAGAACAAAACAAATTGGGCATAAATCAAAAATATGTCCGTCATACCTGCAACAAGCTAACTGCGACACACGGCTGCAAAAGAATACAATGGCCCTTGATACGTTTGCGGTGATGTAATGAATTTAGCTTAAATCAGTAAAAAAAATTCAGGAGCGGCCATTTTTGCCCAAATATAGTAACCCCTCCCTCCTGCCATCTTCCAGGCAGTGATGTCACGGTGCGGTAAGCCTAGC
>NW_015150615.1:382122-386816 GCF_000732505.1 Cyprinodon variegatus
CTCCAGTAAAGCACATTCAAATGAAAATTACTCTTAATTTAAAACACTTATCATAAATCATTTATTGAACAGTATGTTATAATTTCATATTTAAAGTACTTCAGAAGTTTCAATTCTGAATATGACCGTACTTTTCTTTTGACGTTAGACTTTGCAATGAGGTTCTCTCTCTCAGAAACAGATCGTCCCCTGATTTCACTCTTGCTATTAGTCTTAAATGGCTTAGGGGCCTGATGAGACGCATTATCAACAGAAAGGCTTCCTGCCCAGACCTTATTTGTGGCTGCACTTTAAGATAGCCTGCTAATCAACTGAGCCCAGTTCTTCATTTTAGTTTTCAAATGTCTCTTAATTCAGATCATGTTCTGACTGGTTGGAAAGTTTGGAAGTTTCATCCCTTGTTGCATTAAAATCTCTGTTTGAAACTTCTTGAGAAAATTGTTAAATCATTATTCTTAAATATCTGTAAGGGAAAAGCAATCAATTAAAAAAGCAGGGAAAGGAGTTGAGGATGCTAAGTTTTTCATTTTAATCTCCCTGTTTAAGTACAGTACTTGGAAAGACCTCAAGCTCATGCTAGACTTTTATTTTGATACGATTCCGAAAAAAAGTAAAAAAAAAAAAACAATCCACAGGACTTTGATTTCAAGTTTGGAGATATTTCGCTTCCCATCCAGGAAACTTTTTCAACGCAAAATATCAGAAATAGTGTGATTTTGCAGCTTTATAAAGTGGAACAAAAACACTTGGTTTTGGCTTAGAAAAAATGCAAATTGAACTGTTGACGTACTTGCCGTATGTCAATGTTGCAGCGTGTTTCATTGTACTTCAGCATGCTCATAACTTATACAGAACATACCCATTACTTAACCAACGTATGTGAGTGGTTTTGCTGGATTTTTCGTACGTCAGGCATATGCAGGCTAAATCATAGTGTGATTAGGGCTTAAATTAATTTTGAAAAAAATGGTTGATAACAAAGAAAGGTTGACCTGTCTGTATTTATAGGAGAGACTGGAAACCGACTGATGAGAAACCTTCTTGTTGTTTCTTTTAGAAAAGAGTCGGTTTGGAACACCAGCTCCACCGTGACCATCATCCGCCCCACAAAGATCACCACGCTACCACACAGCCCCAACAATATGGTGTTTCACCAGTGCAGCCCTCAACCAATCTGAACAGCCAAAGGAGCTGCAAAAAAAGGATTAACATGAGTTTAAAACAAACAACATGCTCGCAGCGCACCACACCTTTTCAGAAATCAGTCTTATATATCAGACTTGTTACCACTTCCTGGCTTAAAGGTGAAATCTGTGCTTGTTAAGCTTCCGCTCGGAAACCTTGACGTGGTGATGAGGAAATGCCTCGCTCCTAACAGCTCTATTTATTGAAGTGTAGCAAATATTCCTGCCAGCAGGACTTTAACCAAACCCAGACTGGAGCTCACATCTGCTCCCAATCACAAGAGAAAACCTCTCTGTTCCTTCTTGCTTCATTTATTCACAAAGCCTGGCACTGGGGAGCATACTGTTTATTTGAATGATACCTTTCTCCCTCCTACTGGATGGCAGACGGAGTTCTCTCTAGGGTTCAGTAAAATTACTTTCCAGTTGTTCCTATTTAGATCTTTTATAAAGGTTTTAAGCAAACTTTTTCTTGTTCTGTTGTTGTTTTTCCCTCTTTGAGACCCTGGTCAGTATCTGTCCACACTGTATCTGACTGTGATGCACGTTGAAATAAGGCAATTGAGTAACAGAAGATAACGTGTCAGGTGTTAAAGGAAATCTGAGCTGGATACAGGATCATCTACAGTAGTAGCCATTCAAAATGTCCCCACTTTCCGTGATGGGCCCTTAGCTGGCCCTTAGATGGTCCTTAGCTGGTCCTCTACAATTCCTTTTTAAACATCAATCTTTGTACTACAATATACTTTCTGTCATAGATTTAAAGATCTAAAGAGAAGCATCATCTCCTGGTCAGACCGTGTAATTCAGTGAAAGGGTGGAGTCAGAGTAAAAAAATTATATGCAAGAGGGTCGTTCCAGTAGCTGGGCTGCCATTCGGCTGGCGTTTGACTGGGAAGGGCCTTTTGGAATGGCTGCTACTGGTAGGCTACTGTATTACCAAAACCTTTCAGCTTTTAGCTCTTAATGACTATCTTGGAGCTACAGTACTGTTTCCTAACTGTTATCTTTGAAATTATGCAAAGATTCAAATAATATGAGAAATGGGACATAACTGTTAGAAAAAACCAGCTGAGCTTATTCAGCCTCTGTAAAGCAGCACTGGTAACTTTGGCCATTAGAGGCGCTAGACCTGTAACTTCCAGGTTTAGAACTCCCTGGAAGTTACAGGGGGTTTCTGGTTGGGTGGCCTACGCGGGATGGGTGGGCCCCGATCCCAGGGAGGCTTTTGCTGGGGGTGGTCTGGTCTGGGTGCGTAGTGGGAGGCCGGGCTCAAAGCAGGAATGAGATGGGCTGGTGTGGCGGTGTCGCCGCTCCCCTCCCCCCATCCGGATTTTAGGTTCACTTATTGGGTCATCCGATAATCCCGGGACCAACCACCGGTGCCGCCGGGTCTTTGGTCCAGGTATTATTGGATGTGAGTGTTATGTGTGAATGTGTGTCCTTGTTTTTTTGTTTTTTTTCTTCTTCTATGGTGCGAGTGGGAGCACTAGGGTGGGAAGGCGTGATTGAGACTGTGAGTTTTTTTTTTTTTTTTCTCTCTCGAAGGTTGGGGTCTGAAATGCTCCGTCCTGCAAACACATCTCAAGTCTCCGCTAAGTGCGGAGCCCGTTCCCCCCCGTCCTTCTCTCCCTCCGCTGGCTGGCGTCAGGGCTTGCCGGTGCACTGGTGGGGCTCGGGGTTTGGAGGTGGATGCCTGGCTCATTCCTGGTGGCCTCTCTGCTGGGCTCGGCCGGGGCCTTGCTGGGGACCCAGGGCCGGATTCACTTCAGGGTGGCCGTCTGCCGGCGGAGCCCGCGGACTCATCCCCGCGGCTCCCTGGGGCGCCGGCATTGCGGTGGCTGGGGGACTTCATAGAGGCTGTCTCTCCTCCTCCCTTGGTGGGGGTCTGATTTCCTAGGCTGGCCCATCCTTGGTGCCTTCGCTCTTGGGGTCCCTTTGGGCGTCTGGGGCTTTGGGTCTCCCGGCGCTGGACTCAGTGCTCTGGGGGGTGCACCTCTTCGGCTCTCCACAACCACTATTGAGCATTTTTTCTATGGATGAACCTTACATGCACAAGTGCAGTCTCACAAACAACTACAGGTGCTTGGCTCCAGGTACTTAGAGATTTACCTCCATACAGAAAGTCCACATTCATATCTTCAGATAACATAGAGTATATGTCAGACTAAATAATACCACTTCAGGGATGGTTTCAAGGTGTTGATTTATTGTATGTCTCGTACCATGTCTTTCGGTTGTGCTGTTCTTTTTTCATCTCGTTACAGGTGATGAAGCAGACTGAAAATGTTTTGTCATTGTCTCCTTTCTNCAAGTCTCTGCCCATTCCCCCTGTCCTGCTCTCCCTCCGCTGGCTGGCGTCGGGGCTTGTCGGTACACTGGTGGGGCTTGGGGGTGTATGCCCGAGTGGGGCCTGGCCGGCCGGGGCCTTGCTGGGGCTCCTGTCTGGGGGTCGGGCGCCCCTGGGGCCTCGGATCCTTGGGGCCCAGGGCCGGATTCACTTCAGGGTGGCTGGCAGCCGGCGGAACCCGCGGACTCGTCCCCGCGGCTCCCTGGGGCACCGACATTGCGGTGGCTGGGGGACTTCCTCGGGGCTGTCTCTCCTCCTCCCTTGGTGGGGGTCTGATTTCCTGGGCTGGCCCCTCCTTGGTGCCTTTGCTCTTTGGGTCCCTTTGGGCGCCTGGGGCTTTGGGTCCCCGGCGCTGGACTCAGTGCTCTGGGGTGTGTGCCTCTCCGGCTCTCCACAACCACTATTGAGCATTTTTTCTATGAATAAACTTTACATGCACAAGTGCACCCTCACAAACAACTACAGGTGCTTGGCTCCAGATACTCAGAGATTCACTTCCATACAGAAAGCCCACACTCTTATCTTCAGGTAACACAGAGTACATGTCAGACTAAATAATACTACTTCAGCTATGGTTTCAAGGTGTTGCTTAAAGTATGTTTCGTACCATGTCCGTTGGTTGGGCTGTTCTTTTTGCATCTCGTTACAGGTGATGAAGCAGACTGAAAATGTTTTGTCATTATCTCCTTTCTATCTCCTCTTTCTTTCATCTTTTCTCTTTTTCTTCTTCTGTTTTTCCTCTTCTGTTCTATTTTCATTGCAGTGTCCATATAAACTGTAAAACTCCCTGCATAATTATAATAAAGCAATTTATATGCAATATGGCAATTGCCATACCGCTACACTTGTGAAAGTAAAATCTGTTGGGCTCTTTTTGGCATTAAGACAATTATTCTTATTTCCTTACAGAAACCTGGCTGCAGCAAGAGGATTATGTGAGCATAAATGAGGCAACTCCTTCAAGCTATTTAAATTTTCACATCCCCAGAAGTTCTGGGCGAGGAGGAGGAGTAGCAACAATCTTCCAGTCTGACTTACTGATTACTCCCACAACAGTTAATACCTACAACTCTTTTGAACATTTAACCCTTAATTTCCCTAATCCAAATTTCAAGGCAAGAAAACCTCTTCTTTTTGTAACTTTGTATCGTCCACCACCT
>NW_015150615.1:389049-393235 GCF_000732505.1 Cyprinodon variegatus
ATTTATTAACATAAATGTAATATATTATCTATATGCATGTTATCTATTATCTCCCAAAAATCTTTATCTTTGCCTCAACTTGTGTTTATAATTTCATAGCTGGGGGTTCACATTTTTGAAAGCAGACATCTTTTGCACTACGGCAGCCCTGAGCTTACAAACTAGTGACTGCAGAGATCTTAGTTAAGCTCAAACGGGACCGCTGCAAGTTAGGCCTATGTGCATTCCTACACAGACTATTAAAATACTTAGACTAGACTTGACACTGAGCAAGACCAGCTTTCTCCTGCCCTCGATCCAGGTTTGTTTTGGTCAGAGGGCCCAAAACAGAGGGACAAATTACCTGGACAACCGAGGTATGGGTCTTCCTAAGCTCAGGCAGAAGCTGCAGAGAATCAGTGTGAGAACAGCAGCTGAGAGAGCTCCATAACCGGGATGAGCCGGCCAGCTATGCCGCCCCCTGTGGCTAAGAAAACACAGAGGTATAGGCGTCAACTTGATGCTGCTAAGCTCAGGAGGAGAGCTCAGGAGCACCGCAGCAGATGGCCTGGAAGAGGCTAACTAGAGGCTAACCACAGAGGATTGATGCAGAACAGCGAAAGATTGGATTAGTACCTCGGACAGAGGCAGGGTAGAGTGGCTGTGGGCCAGAGCACGAAGACTATGACGGGCCCAGGCTAGCATCTAGAGTCTAACTGCTGGAGGTAAGAACCGCTGAGAGCGGGATAGGAGAAGCATCCGCTGGTCTGTGTCTCCACTGGAGGTAGGATACAAAAACAGTCCTTCTAGAGCTAAATCAAAACGGCTTTTTTAAAAGCTACTCACAAACCTCTACAGAGAATACCTTCGACTCCGCCACTTCCTTCACTAACACAGTGGTCGATTCATGATGGTTTCTCATCTCCTAATTTCTTTACTTGTTAATGTACCTGAGAAAACAGTGTTGAAGAATTTATGGAATTGATGCTGTGATCTAATGTAAATAAACCTCATCATCACTTTATAACATACAAAAAGTGGTAGTCGCGGAAGCCATTTTGTACCGTAGATGTTGCTGAAAATTACACATTGTAGCTTTAAAGTAACTGACAATACTACGCTGTCGCTAACTGAACCAGCGTCCTCTGTGTTTTGGTTCTGGTATCAAAACAGTTTGGACCAAACATCCGCCCTAACTACTGAATCCCTCAATCATTCTGTAGTGCGGGGACTATAAAATGAACTTTATAGTGAACTCAGTTCACTGACCGTTTGGTCAGATGATCAGTACTTTTTGCTCCTCGATGATCAGGTAACTCTGCCTCCCCACACGGTGCCTGCGGCATGTTTTTTTCTTTCTCGCCGCCCCAACAAATCCCATGATACTTTGTAAGGAGAGCTCTCGCAAAGCATTCTGGGATATATCTGCTGGTCATGGTACCATGGATGCTTAATACTTTTTTAAGGTACATTGTGGGAAATTTCGAGTCAACTACTTTTTCATCCACTAGACATTCGGACACTATAGTGATTAGGGAGGACGTTGGGACACAGCCCTGGAGTTCCAGGTAAAGATGAGGAAACATTCACCTTCTGGATGAAATCCTCCACCAGATAACCAGAAACATGTCTGATACGCTGAGGGTCAGAGCTAACAGCTGTTAGCTTAGCTAACTCTGGAGCCCAGTCTGTTAAAAAGGGGCTTTTCTCTCCACTGTCACTGCATGCATGGTCAGTGTGAGGGATTGCTGCAGAGTCAGTCTAATATCTGCTGTTTCTACCTGCTCACCAAGGAGGAGAGAATCCTTAAAGTCAATGACTGGATGCATTCAGCTGGTTTTCCTTCATAGAAAATGTTAAGCCTTTAATCTGACAGGATGATCTGATGGAATCGTCTCTGGAAACAGACCTTGGATGGGGCGTTATAAATAATAGAAATAAATTACAATGAATCTCTGTAACACCTATCTACCAGAATGAAGTCCCTTTGCTCTTACCTGACTAGAAGGTCAGATGAGTATTTTGACCCATAAGACAGTTCTGACATTGTCTTTGGAGGGGCTCTACCAAAGTAATTGATTTGTTTCGTCCCCTTGGTCAGGGGCGGATTTAGGAAATTTAGCGCCCTAGACAAAAACAGGTAGGGAATTGGGAAGACAACTCATAAAACAGACCAATTATACAGAAATGTTAATAGAATAGACATAGATTATTTGTTCTAAGTTTTGTCCCTCTCTTCTTGTTCCCTCTCTTCTTGTTTTCCTTTCTATGTTTTGTACTCAGCTGACTTTTCATGCTGTCTCTAAAGGAATGAAAGATTTTTTCCAAGCACTAAGCTCACTTAGCTGATTGCTCCTTCCTGTGTTTCCAAAAAGGCAAAAGTAAATAACACAGTCCTTCTTTTCACTGTAGACAAGCCATGATCTGCTTATCTGTTCTCCATTTTTCATTTGAATGAAATAAAAGGCTTTTTGGTGAAAGGATTTTTATCAAAAACATAATTAATGTGCACAAATAAGGAATAGTAGTATTAACCAGACATGTAAACATAGTTTTACCATTAGGCAATATTATTTTCTATTATTGCCTAATGGTAAATCCCCCTTCCCTGCCCCTGGTTCCCAACAATTTCAAACCCCCCATAAGTTGTTTTCTGTTCTCTATTATCTCAAAGCTGCAGGTATTTCTGATGTTCACTCAGTTTTCTGGCAAACTTTCTCTTTGCACTTAACTTTCCATTCTGCTTCATTATTGCACTTTGTAAACGCACTAGCCATAATCCTCAGTTTCTCAAGCTCGGCGGTGACTGTAAACTGGACAGCTGTGAGGGCAGTGGTCTTTCACTTTATTGTATTGGAAAAAACATAAAGAGAATATTCCAGCATTTTTTTTTTAAATCCGTCCTTCATTGTTGTATAACCATTTTCCTGCAGAATTAAATTCGGGGCCTTGATTTTGAGTAATCTATTATTAATAAATTACATATTTGAATTCCAAAAACATTCATTAATGTTCTAATCTACTAAAATCTACCTGCATATCTACCATTTGTTTATTCCCTTTTAAAAAATTTCCTGTATTTCATTTGAATATTTCATCCGACTGTCTTGAGTCTTCTCCAGCTTGCTAAGTGTCACCTACATCTCAAGGCCCGACGTTAAAACGAAGCACGGACGTCGTCTCTGAAGACGTGTGTGAGAAAGCGAGACATGGAAAGAGAATAGGACAGGGTCGGGAGGGGAAGCGAAGGAGCAGCGGTTCGTGCTCAGTCTGAGACGTCAGGCGTGATAAGAACTGAAAAGGTGGAGAAGACAGAGGAGTGATAACTAATGTACTTCCTGTGTACTTCCTCTCCTCCCCTGTCAAGGCCTCCCCCTTCCAACAGCACCTTCTCTCCCTCAGCCTAAAAGATCAAATTTGATGTGGGATCATTTTAGATGTGTGTGAATCTGAAGTAATTCAATGTGAGGTGTAAGAAAGTTGGTCTCTGCATGAACATGAAGACATACATTTACATGTCTGTCAGACAAAGTGAAGGCTGATGTAAAGGGAAGAGCGTCTGTGTGCGTCAGACTGATGGCCTCTATGGAAGCAGAGGAGTAAAGCTCTCTTTTTTTAACGTGCGGACGCATCATGTCTGGTCTGTTGAGAAGGTGAGTTGTAACTGTAAGTGTCTCATACCGCAGCAGGAAAGAAAATAAGGTAACAGACCAGACACCCCCACTCAGGGTAGCCTGAAAAACATAGCCTCTTGTATTTTGGACTGTATCTGTGAAACCATGATGACAAACACAGTTTGGCTTTTAACACATTTCGTCTCGCCTGGTAAGGTGGTGCCGACCCCAAAATGTTTGCTGCCTCATGTTACAGCCAGCAAACTGCAGTACACCACTTTAAAATTATATCAGCCAAAATCTTTAAAATCCCACAAAGTGCCACCTTATCCTAAGAGTTTTTAATCAATTGGTAAAAGCAGAATTACAATAGAATTTAAAATCCTCCTTCTCACATATAAAGCCTTAAATGGCCAAGCTCCATCTGATAGCAGAGATCTGATTGTTCCTTATGTTCTTAACAGAGCACTTTGCTCTCAATCTGCAGGTTTACTAGTGGTTCCTCGAATTTCTAAAACTAGAATGGGAGGCAGATCTTTTAGTTATCAGGCTCCTCTCCTGTGGAACCAACTACCAGTTTTAGTCCGTGAGGC
>NW_015150615.1:393970-410892 GCF_000732505.1 Cyprinodon variegatus
TCAAGTCAATGAGTCGATGCAATCAACTAGTTTTCCTTAGATAGAAAACGTTGAATCAATTTGACTGGATGAACTGTAAAGTGCATTGAGATGTGTTGTGAATTGCTGCTATAGGAATAAACTGAATTGAATTAAATAGTTTTACTAATTTCTTTTAACATAAAACTGTGAAAACCAATCCTTACTGTGAAATCTGTATATATGTTAGGCCAGGGTAACAAATTTCCAATGTTAATATCTTCTGTTTTACAGTATGTTTACCTGACTCTGGAATACTTCAAATGACTCACAGAGGACTCAATAGTTAGACATTTTATTCAAGTAGGAGTAGTGATACATTACAAGAATATTACACAAGTAAAAGTAAAAAATACAACACAGTAGATCCAATCCTAAAAGTACATTTTGTTTAAAATTGTTACTAAACTAAATGTAACTGAGTAAATGTAAATAGTTACTTCCCACCTCTGTAATTGAATACATAAATATTGTTATATGTGACAAAGGATTCTGGCTCCAGAGCAGAACAGCTAAAGAACGAAAGACGTGTCCGAATTCACAGCCGTTCACTTCCTGCTTTCAGAGGAACCATCCAAGCAGATAGATCAGGTCCCTCAAAGGATGCAGTGCCTGAGTTCAGACATGTTGGCGTATTTTCCACATCTTCCTTGCCCTCCATGTCGATCCATTCCGGGTCTGTTCACTGCTTTGAACAAGAGAAGTTCCACCGAGGAACAAGTGTGTCTGCTTTCCGTGCATCGCAGCCTCCTGCTGGTTCTGCAGCTGTCTTTGCTTTGTACCCTATCAACACATTACACTTGTTCAACAATTCATGCCACCCATTGCTGTGGTTTCATTTATTTCACTGGTGTACATCCTGAAGAGGATCAGTGGTGGAGCACTGGTGGAGTAACTTCTAGCCTCAGAATAAAAAGATGATCTAATTCTAATTAAATCAGAGATCATCGGTGGAGCTAAATCGGGGCCAAAAATAAAGAGACGGTGGCTTCGCTGTAGCGGCCGGCTCCCACTTGTGGAATAATCTGCCCTTCGATGTCAGACATGCTTCCTGTCTTTCACTTTAAAACTCTCCTCAATACAACATCTATTCATTTTGTAAATCCTGAGAGCTTGATCCTATTTTTATCTTTTATCTCTTTATCTTCTGTTTTAATTACTTTAGCTTTTTTACTCTTATGTTCTATGTTAACTTATTTTGTTAGTCTATTTTAATTTTTACGGAATTTTATATACAGCACTTTGATGAGCTTTGTTATTTTGATAGTGCTTTATAGATAAACGAGCCTTGTAAAATATACTGGTATTGCATTCAGGAACTGTAGGGAACAGAAATTCAGTTCAGTTTATTTCTATAGCGCCAATTCACAAGAAGTCATCTCAAGACACTTTACAGTTCAACCAGATCATCCAGTTAGATTGATTCAAAGTTTTCTATCTAAGGAAAACCAGTTGATTGCATCGACTCATTGACTCTCCAGCAATCCCTCACACTAAGCATGCTTGTAGCGACAGTGGAGAGGAAAAACTCCCTTTTAACAGGAAGAAACCTCCAGCAGAACCAGGCTCAGTGTGAGCGGCAATCTGCCGAGGCCGACTGGGGTTCAAGGAGACAGAAGCAGAGATGCAAAAAGCAGCTGTAAAAGGCCGTCCAGGAAACACACAGCCAAGCAGATGAGCTTCAGTACAACTCCAATGTTAGAGGATAAAGAGAGCACATCCAGACAGTCACAGTCAGAGAAACAGGACTACACTGAAAAACAGGCCGATCTCCAACATCTATAAACAAAGGTGTTGATGGCAGCAGCACAGCTGATATTTCTCACAGCCAAACAGGAACAGACCAGATGAAGCTACTATGAGAAAAAGGAGAGAGAGCAGAACATTAGAGATTGAACTAACAGATTCTGCAGAGTGGGAGAATAGGGATAGAATGAAGCAAAATGATGAAATAGGGCTCCTTATGTCCTCCAGCAGTCTTAAGCCTATAGCAGCATAAATATAGAGATAGCTCAGGATAACCTGAGCCACTCTAACTATAAGCTTTATCAAAAAGGGAATTTTAGGCTTTATATGTGAGGAGGATTTTAATTTGATGTCTTTAGTAGATAATTAATATTCTCTGTTTATGTGATTGGTTTTAAAAGATCACATGCTTCACTGATCCAAACTATCTATGTTAGATGACAAATTTGCTGAGCATTTTCTGTCCTTGTTGGAGTTTTTTAATCAAAGCAGAGCAGAAACCTCCTAACTAACTGCAGCAGCAGGATTCTATTAGGATTACAGGTTTAGTTCAGGTTTAGATCGGCAAAGCAGGTTAATAAAAAAGCTTAGTGTGTTTACAAAATCAGGATCAAAATTGGGGAACGTGTGAACTAACCCCTTATTCGTTTTCTGAGGCCATATTAATTCTGCTACGAAAAGATTTTAAAGACACCTGGAAAACAATTGCATCTGTTTCTGTTTGCTGTTGTTGCCGCATGTGTTCAGAACAATGGTGCCCTCGCGCAGAGCCATGATTTATGGGTAACGTTACACCCCTAATTATAGCTGCTGCAGTATTACAGCTTTTAGCAGCGATGACACAGGGCAAGTAGGTCAATCCAGAACAACCGCAGTAAACTACAACAAAAATCAAACAGGAGTTATTAGACCAATAAAAAATGTAATGGTAACAGAGGAGGAGGGGCTCCTCAGTGAAATGACCTCATGCAGCTGGTGAGCACAAAGTTTTAACGCAGCTCTGCCTCTCCTCCTCTCATACTCGCTAACACTTGGAGAAAACAGTGTTAGAAGCCATATGTCTGACTGCTCGGCTGCTCACTGACCCTCTTCTTGTGTGTTTGACCTTTGAACTTTTCCCTTCCCCACTCAGGGGGGAAGCCTGGCAAACACAAATACATAGAGCTAACCTTTGGTGTGCTCAGGCTTGTGGTCAGCCTCAGTTAGAGAGAGAGAGGGGATATGTCACTGCCTCACTCCCTAAAACCACAAGTATGGTTTGTAGGAAACACCCCCCACCCACGCTGAGACACTGAGCCCCTGATTCCTGAGCTAAGCACTTGATCCTCTCTCTGGGAGGTTGACACTTCAGAGGGAAAGCCTTTCCAAACTCTCTCGGACTGCAGACGCACATCCAGGCTATAAACGTCTGAAGAGACATGCAGTATCCCTGAGAGCCTCAAACCCTGTGTGGACTGATGATGGCGATCTGCTGGTTAGCGTCTGTTTACTGTCAGGGAAAGCACTTTGCGTTTCTTTGACCATCTGTCACCTACAGCAGCCATGGAAAAAAAAATCCCAATCTCTGGATTTTAGAAGCAGGAGACATGTTAAAAAAATCATCCATGTCGCCTAAATGTCCTTAAGCCATGAGAACTCCCTTTTTAGAGAAGAGATCATTTCAGTGAACTGTCCTCCTCCTCTTCATCTCTCCTTCCTTTGAGGTAGAGCGTGCTGCTGGCCGCTGTGGCCCCCACAGTGCAGCGCTAATTCAGACAGGCAGGAAGCAGACATGATTCCAATGTGGATGTCAACTCTGTGGATGTTTTTTTTATGAGGCTCAAGGGCCAAGAGCTTCCAGCGTGTAAGGGGGGAACATCGGCTTCCTGGAAGCCTGGAAAGACCTTTGGCACCCCTGGGGCTGATTGCAATTTCGGCACCCCTGGAGCCTAGGTAGAACTTCGGCATTCGCAGTGGCCAGGAAAGAACTTTGGCACCCCTAGGGTCTGAGTGTAACTTTAGCATCCCAGGGGCCTGTGTAGCACCTGGGTAGAACTTCAGCATCTGGGTTGAACTTAAGCTTCTTGGAGGCCTGGAAGGAACTTCAGCTCCCCAGGGGCCTGGGTGCAACCTCAGGCACCCCTGGAGCCTAGGTAGAACTTCGGCATCCCAGGGGCCAGGAAAGAACTTTGCCAACCCCGGGGCCTGAGTGTAACTTCAGCCTGGGCAGAACTTGGAGCCTAGGTAGAACTTCAGGCCTGATAGGAACTTTGACTCCCCAGGGGCCTGGGTGGAACCTCAGGCACCCCTGGAGCCTAGGTAGAACTTCGGCATCCCAGGGGCTTGGGTGGAACTTAAGCTTCCTTGAGGCCTGGAAGGAACTTCGGGTCTCCAGGGGCCTGGGTGGAACTTTTGCAACCCTGGTGGCCTGTGTTTAACAGACAGTCTTTTCTATTGTTTGGGCGGAGGTTTGGTCAGACCCGTGGATCCTGGCCCAGCATTTATTCTGCTGCCTGGCTGAGAGGAGACAGTTCATGTTAAGAAGAACGCTTCTGTTTCCTTCAGCTTTTTTTAACAGCTTTATTTTATATGAAACCTGAAAATTGTTCTGCTCATTATTTCTGTTTCATATAAAATGTCAAGTACATTTTATTCATTTATGAAAATAAGTCATATTTTTTATGAGGTAGACACCCTGTCTACTTTTAAGACTAGGCTTACAACTTTCCTTTTAAAAAAGCTTATAGTTAGAGTGGCTCAGGTTATCCTGAGCTATCTCTACAGTTATGCTGCTATAGGCTTAGACTGCTGGAGGAAATAGGGACCCCTATTTCATCATTGTTCTTACTATCTCTATTCTCCCACTCTGCAGAATTTATTAGTTCAATCTCTAACGTTCTGCTCTCTCTGCTTTTTCTCATAGTAGCTTTGCCTCGTCTGTTCCTGTTTGGCTGTGACGCCATCCTGGAGAGAAATATCAGCTGTGCTGCTGCCATCAACACCTTTGTTTATAGATAGATGTTCGAGATTGGCCTGTTTTTCAGTGCAGTCCTGTTTCTCTGACTGTGACTGGCTGGATGTGCTCTCTTCATCCTTTGACATGGGAGCTGGCTTAGAACTCGTTTGCCCGGTTGTGTGTTTCCTGGACGGGGCCGCCTTTTACAGTTGCCTGTATCTCTTCTTTTGTCTCCTTGAACACCAGTCGGCCTCAGCAGATGGCCGCTCACACTGAGCCTGGTTCTGCTGGAGGTTTCTTCCTGTTAAAAGGGAGTTTTTCCTCTCCACTGTCACTACAAGCATGCTTAGTGTGAGGGATTGCCTTCAAGTCAATGAGTCGATGCAATCAACCTGTTTTCCTTAGATAGAAAACGATGAATCAATTTGTATGTATGTATATATGTATGACTGTATCTGAATTGTAAAGTTCATTTGAGATGACATGTAGTATGAATTGGTGAAATGAATTTAATTTGTTGTGTGTTTTTGTGTTGTTTGTTTGATTTTTTGGGGGGAGGTCGTCCTTTACAAACTGGGACATTCACAGGAACAGTTCCCGATCTCTAGCGGATAACCGTCCCTTGTCCCTCTATTGCAGTGCACATCATAATGCCTGTACTCTAGCCTAATCTATGCACCGCACCATGATCCAGTGACAGATACTGTCCTGAGATAACCCACCCAGTCGGCTAAGGGCTAACCACGCCAGCTAGCTAAATTTTGCCGCTATTTACCCGTTCTCAAACACTGAGAATCCAGATTCAGCCAATCATGTTCCAGAATTATGGGTTAATGTGTGACGAATAGCTGTGATAAAAGCAGGAGTTAAACAGCCCACATCTGAACCACAACAAACATGGCAGCTCAGGAGGACGTAGCTTATCTGCTGCTCTAGCAGAATCTATGACTTTATATTGAAAGAGGAGCAGCAGAGCATAAGAAACATACGTTGTTGTATTTTCTTCTGGTCTCTGCTGCTGTTTCATTTGTTACTGTGATTGGCTAAAACCAAACCTTGGTAGGCGGGCACTAGGTGTCACTTCGCCCAATCAGTAAGGAAGGTTCTATTCAATGTCCCACCTCTCCTTGAATAGGTTCAATCTGAGTAGTACCAGATTAAAAAACCTGATGGCTACAGATTATTAATCTGGATTTCCAGATTACCTCTAATTCTCATTGAATAGGTTGTGACATAACGTTTGTAATTATTCATTATATCCTTATTTGACCTGAATTGTCTAAGGTTGTGAAAAAAGTTCACATTGTTCCACATTAAATTCTCTGACAAACTCGCCTTTATTTGACTTTTTATGGTCTTAATAAATAGTTTGGAAATTAATGTTCGTTTATTGAGGAACTCTAATATTTTGGGATGTATTTCTATTCTTTCCCGACTCATAAAAAGTCCCTTTCATGTGTGAAGGTGGTTTTCTTTGCTTGTAGTGATTCTGTTCATTTCCATGTATTTGGTAAAAATGGTTGAAAGTTTTGTTGCATCATTTTGGGCTTTTTTTTATCTCTCTTTTGAAATATGAAAAAAAAAATTATTTCAGATCGTTATACATTAAGCTACATTAACAGTGTTATAGACAGACTGATAAATCAGCCAGCTGATATTTTGGTCGATATTTTTTTTCCTTGTATCTGCAGAAGAGATGTGGAGCGGTTGAAAATATTTTTACTTTTCCCTCAGTTTCTCAGCAGCTGTTTGTATCAGAAGGACAATATTTGAGCATATGAACCTAAACTGTCCTCTAAACACCCAAACAGCTGCCAAATCCAGAAGCTTGATCTAAAGCTGCTAACATGTGTTTTGAACAGTTGTAATGTTAAAATCTGCAAATAAATTTGCTGATGAAAATTGGCAAATGAAATTCATTTTTTATCATGTTTTTTTCTAATTATCAGCTTTTTCTCAACTGTTGCATAACTGATCATTTAACATAACCAATACATAAAAACTGCATCAACTGATAGTGTTAAAAGATCATGAGAATCCACTGTAATATTTAATAGGCCATACATCGCCATGGAGACAAACCTGATGGTGAGAAAGGATCCAAAATTGCAGACCTGGACATCAAAGCTGTTGATGGGAACAAAAACATATTTAATACAGAAATCCAACATCCTTTTACCTGGTTTAAGGTTTAAGGATAAATGCGATGTTTAAAAACTAGAAACTCCAGATTTTTGCTTTTATCACGTTGAATTTTATTTGTTTGCTGCATCTTTGCCGTCATGGTGAGTTGAAACATCATGTCCACCATCTTTAAACTAGCTCTGCTAGCTTCAAATGTTAGCTTGAGGGCATCAAAAGTATTTATTTCTCAAGTAGAAATATAAATGCTACTTTTTAAAAACACTTTTATAGAAGTTACAGGATCAACTTCAGCTTTTTACTCAAGTAAAAGTGTAAAAGTGGCATTTTTAAAACTACTTACAGTATAAAAGTAGAAGTAATGCAGAAAAAAGTAAGGACTGATGCTTGATCTGGATGATAACTTCCTTATACTTAAGTTTCTTGGTTCTTTATCTAATGGCAACAGTGTCAAATGTAAATTTGCACAGTCATGAAAAGTTTTTATTTTGGTATGGGGCGAAAACCAAGTTGTACTGAGTCCAACCACAAAGAAATTGCCTGTCTGGATGAAACAAATTTTTATACCAAAAGGCCATAATGAAAACGAGCAATAAAGTAAAAGGTTGTCAAAAAATTATTCCACCAGTGAAGTATAGATAGTCAAAATTTGTACTTAAGAGAATTAACAAAGTATTTGTACTTTGTTACTTTATACATCTGGCTTTGGCCCATGCTGGGTATGACTGTTGGGATGATTCAACCTTTAATTCTTTTTTAGGTCTTCATTCAGACAATGTGGATTTGAAGGGAAAAACAAGTCGTCATAAATGAAGCTGTTGTCTCCAAGAGCGAAGGAGGGCCTATGGGGCTGGTTATACTACCACAGCAGTGTGTCTTAGTGATCTTGTTGCAGGTATAATGCAGATATTTTTTATTCGTTCCCAATTTTGGTCTGCGCTATGTTATTCCACGCCACAACGCAAGAGGGCCAATCAGGAACTAGCTGTGGGTATAGATATGGCTGAGGAGGTGAGGAAGTGGGGGCATGTTTGTGTGACAATGGAGGGATATGAGAGCAAAAAAGAGCAGAGATCCAGGAGGAAAAAGGGTCCCAGCGTTCTCGCGCACCTCGCTCTTCTACCTGGTCCATCTTCAAGAGTCGTTTTCCATAATGGCGGTCATTCAAACAAAAAACGCCGGTAAGCTACCAAACAGGATATACGCATAGTGTAGAGCGGATGTAGATTTGACCAATCAGAGGCCTCCTGTCCAGCAGGATTGTCATCAGGATTATCATCAGACTAACTGAATGCTTATTAACAATCTGAATACTGTGCACTTCATCCTATCTACATAACAGCTGATATGTGCGTAGGTTCCTGGTTCAGCAGCCGTGTCTTAGGATCACACATCACTCCTTCCTCCATCTTCCTTCCATCGTTAATGTTTTGTTGCACTTGTTAATAAAGGTTTTTTTTGTTTTGTTTTTTATTGAGAATGGTGTAATGTCTGTTATCATTGTGTTGTTTTATCATGTATATCGAAGAAGAGAAAGCAATACCCCCTAAAATCAGCAGTGGGTATCCTCTGAGTGACTGAAACCTCTGATAAAAATGATACAGAGTATTTTCATGTTTCTAAAAGAAAGATACAATAACTAATGCTGGAGTTTCGTAGCTTTTTCCCATTTTTTTTTAACCAAAAAACAGCTCTGAATTTGTGACCGATTGAAGTTTTCTGGTGGATCGCCAATCTTAAAAACACCCGACAAGTAGATCACAATTTTTGACCAATACGGATTTGTTTCATAAAAGGTCATATATAACATCGCAATACAGCCTCAATGTTTCAATTTCATTCTACTCAAAAATGTAATAAAACCCCCCCAAAAAACATATAGTTTATTTTGCTGTACTTGATAATGCTTTAAAAAAAAATGTATTTAGGTAAAAATTTAGGTAGATAAGTAAAAAAAATCCAAATATTGGCCAATCACCAATTTCATAAAATTGTTTGAAAAAAATCTGTGTTTCATCACTTTCCAATAATATCAGCATCCCATACAGGAAAATTTTTCCATAATTTTTTTGCCCAAAACTTTCTTTTAAAGCTAGAATTAAAAATGGCTGATCCTTACATTTAAAAAAAGTAGATCTAAATAAGTAAGTTGTTCTGAAAATAAGTGCATTTTTTCTTGAATTTAGAACTTAATGTGACCCTTTGCCAGTGAAACAAGACAATTTACATTTTAAAATAAGAAAAAAATCAACTTCCTTGTCTTCCATTGGCAAACTATCTCATTTACCTACTCAAATTAACGGTAAATACACTTAATTTAAGAAATTTTTACTTATTTCTAGATCGTTTTTTCCAGTGCACTTTGTTTCTGACTCTTAAAATACCTGCACTCCAAAAAACTGAAATCTCAATAAGTCATTTTCTTCTTAAAATAAGTGATTTTTTTTCTTGAATGTGCGACTTAATGAGACACTTTACCAATGGAATAAAACAATTGACATTTAAAATAAGAAGAAAACTTTGTCTTATTTCAATTGCATATTATCTATGTATCTAAAACATCTCATACCATTTGCAAATCATCTTATTTACCTACTTAAATCAAGTGTAAATACACTTAATTTAATTATTTTTTACTTATTTCTAGATTGCTTTTGCAGTGTAAAAAAGAAAACCACTTTTCTTAAATTTTTAACAAGAAATATTGTCTAGAAACTGACAACATTTGCAACTCTATAAGAAAAATGTCTCTTTGGATTGTAAAGTTTGCAGATCTTTGGTTAGAGTGACGTGCAAATGATCGGACCATCTCTGCTGTTAGTTCTTATCAGGAACCGTCTGAAATCAGTATCAGAAAGGCCCCATTTTTCTCTCTGAACCTAAAGCTGTGTGAGGAGCTCCGGTGGTCCCTGAACTTGACTTTACCAGCGTTTTCCAACAGTGTAACCAGTGAAGTGCAGTAATGGAGCGTAGTGGCCTGACATGCAGCTATGGAGTCCTCACTAATGACTCTAGCACATGTGCGTCTGGCTTTAAGCCCTCTCCTTAACGTCACCGGACACTGTATACTTTGTGGCTGTGTGTGTGTTTGCCAGGACAGCCAAGCTTGGCGCACGGCGGTGATCTCATCTGCCCTTAAGGCGGCACCTCCTCCGGCTGAGGAAGGCTCTGCGTTCTCCAGCACACACACCTTCAGGGATGCTTCATCTAAAGGAAGTCTCCTGCAACCAGCTTCCCTTCATCATTAAAGAAGCTTCCGCTCCCCCTCTTCTTTCTTTCTTTTCCCTAATCCTGGGCGAATGTTTGTTTCATTTCAGTTTCAGGTACAGATGTTTTGTAACTCCTGCTTGTTTGCATGCCGCCCTGCATGTGTGTGTGGTAAACAGGCTGGTTAGCTCTGTGGAAGGAGGAATTTCCCCCAGCAGTCCCCATCAGTAATAGTGCCTGTAATGAGCTGCAGCTGTCAGCGTGGCTTCTCCACACACACACACACACACACACACACATGCATGGAGGAAGCAGTGACTCACCCAGCAGTGTGCCGTCATAGCGTGCGCCGATAAACAGGGCAGCTCATCAGACAGGAGATCTGCGCTCCTGAACAGATCTGGGTCTGTAAACCGACTTTGCAGTTTGTGGTTTTCTGTTGTTTTACAGTTTGGAAGTTTACAGAGCAGCGTTAGTGTTTGCTCATTTCTTCATCACCCACAGAAATCCTTTATTTTATTTTATTTTTTTATACAGTCAATAAAAAATCAAAAGTATTTATGTTGAGTTTTTAATGTTATTATTGGGCCCAGGATGCTGCAGACGCTGAGAGCTCAGCAGGCCTTGAACTGATTATGTGCTGCAGGATGTCTGAAATCTCTGTTTGGATGTGAGGCATCCGACTGTAAAATCGGGTTAAATGTGAGACCCGTTCACATGTTCCGTGTTTGGGTGTCACGGCCTTATGACATAAGCTCCTGAGTTATAAACCACCATGTCTGACTGTATCCCACCGCACAGTGGCCCCCCATGCAAAACCTGGAAAAAGTGAAGCTCTACAAACTTTCTTAATGTTTATCAATCATGTGCTTCATTTGAAACGTGCTCAGCCAGTTTGATGTAGTTTGTAATTATTTTAAAATGCAAGATTTGAGTGATAAATGTGATAAAGCTACTGGTTCTAATAGTTTACAGCAGTGGGAAACAGTGATGCATGAGTGGCTCCTGGTTAGCGCTTTGCTAACCATTAAAATGCAGGAAATCATCTTAGATTGGAACAGTGTTGCTCTATGGTGCTAAAATGTGGTCAATAATTTTGTTAATAAATAATATTTTTCAAACTGGAAAGAAAATAAGTTTTGAAACAATATTTATGACCCAACTACTTTTAGATTCAGGTTTTAAATTGATTATCAGATTTTCTTTCATGCTGATGGCCTCTCTGCCTGGAGGCGGGGCTTAGTTGACATGAGGTGTGAATTATAATTTACACTTTAGGGCCTGAACAAAATATTCCCAGCTGTTGCATTCGGGGTCTGTGGGAAAAAGTAAATGGTTTTAAACCATCATTGATATTCTGTGTTAATATGATTGTTTAAAACAATAGCTTGCTTCCCTGATTAATGTGTTTATGTCATCCCATGAACAAAGACTCATTGGAGAAATTATAATATCGACAGATTTACGTTACATTTTTCATATGTGTTCGACTTTGAGACTTTTTTGTCTGAATATAAAGCAGAAGAACCACCAGCAGCAGTGGGATTCACACAGCATGGTTAGCGTTAATCAGTGAGTCAGGCTAATTTTTATAAAACAGTCACATAAACACAGAATATTGATGCAGTTTTACAGACAATTCTAGTTGCCAAAGCTCCTCAATGCAGCGGATTTGAACATTTTGTTCAGGTACCTAAGCCTTCATTTAACTTTCCACACCCCATGCAATCTAAGCCCCGCCCCCACACCGGAGGGCCAGCAACAACAATAAAAAAGTTGAATCTAAAAAATTGTTTTAGATTACATTAGATTAGGTAGAACTTTATTGATCTCATAGTGGAGAAATTCACTAGTAACATCAGCTCTTATACGCAACAGAAGGTGCACAAAGGAGGAAAATGTGCATGAAGTATATACAGTGCATCCAGATGTTTACAGTGGATAGGAAAAAATTAAGACGGTAAGGATTTAAGGTTTCTCAAGTACAGTAAAGTGGTGGCAGGAAAAAGAAAAGAAAACAAAAGAAACAGTTTGGTTTCTGGTTTGTTAAATAAATAAATGAAATAAGAGAGGTAACTGAAATGGGTGAAGGCTTCTATAATAGAGGATTATTGTACAAGGTATAAACAGTTATTGCAGTGTTATTACACCAGATCATAGTGCAGTGGCATTGTAATCATTTAAACTTTTCTTTACAGTTTATTTTTTTCAAATGCTTTTAAACAATCTTTATGGCACCAATTGAGCTCCATACAATCCCACACAAAGTATGAAACCCTGTTTTCCTGTTTCTTAGCAGGGAGGAGGGTGCGAGTCACTGCACACCCCCTGCTGATTGAACAGGCAGAGAAGGCCACAGGAAACCTGCTCATGGCGCAGATGACAGGTTAGTGACCAAAACATGCAGAGAATGTTTCTTTTAAATTGCAGCATCAGCAAGCTTTCTCATGTTTATCTAAAGATTGGTTGTGTTTTTATCATTTTTTAATTGGGGGGGGGGAGGGTTTGCAGAAAACCCCTGGTGTTTGAGGTTTTAGAAAACTTTTGTAAAAACGCACAGAAATGGCTTTTTGATGAATTCTTAGCAAGGGAGGGGTCACCGATTGAGACACACATTAAATAAACGACTGATAATCCCAAATTAAATAAAGAAAACACTGTAACAATAATCTAAAAATATATGCTTTTGATAAATCAACATTTCTTAATAAACTTTTGTATTTTTGAAAAAAACTTTTATTTAAATGGCAAAAATTGTAAAACAAAATACATGCAATTGGACACCTAACAAGAAGATTTCTAATCCTTAATGGAAACAGTTTAGATATTTTGTCGAGTTCATAATTAATGCTGTAAATAGCTTAATGTCTGTGTAAATAAATCTAGGTAGCGATTGGATTTCCAATTATTTGATAATTATCCCAATAATCTGATTAATCCCATGGATGGTTTCAGTTAAAATGCAACAATATAAAGCAGCTCAAAGTTTGTCAGATTTAAGTAGATTTAAAAATGCCTGAAAACAGACAAAGATCCTGTGTTTTTAAAGACCCATTAAATAGCTTTCTTCCTTTTTCTAATAAATACACCTGTAGAAAATTTAAATTACTGCTCATAACCTCCAGATTACATTTTTTTTCCAAATGGTTAGACCTAATTTCTGCCTAAATGAATCCTAATTCCCAGCAATGTGTAAAACAAAGCAGAGCATCAGACTGAGCTCCTTCCTGCCTGATGTTTCGCCTCTGTGACCTCCGCCAATTTCAGCCTCATTTCTGTCCAACTTTGTAGATCAGACCTTAATTTTGAAGGCCGGATCAGGGGACAGTGATGAATAGGCCACATCAAGGAGGGCTTAAATTACCCTGCTCCCTGGTGGCAACACTGACCACAAGGAAAGGTGTGTGCGTGCGTCTGTGTGTGTCGTGACCTAGTGGAGCAGACGGAGAGAGAAAGAGGGCTGGTCAGCACTTGGCCTCTCAACCCTGCTGGCTCCGCAGCAGAGGGAGAGAAGAGGAGGCGCACCGGATCTCTTTCCTGCGCCTTTATCCTCCTATTTTTAAAACATTTCTGTAACTTTTCAGGGGATTTGAGGAGTGACTTCAAAGCACAGCCTAATTTCCCTCCTTCTTTCAGTTTAAATGCAAATAGTTGCTGGAAGGTGACGCTGGAGCTGAATCCAGATGTTCCCCCTCATTGCTGGACATTAAGGGGGGGTAGGAAATGGTTTTATATGATCCTCTAATGAGCAGCACATTTGGAAATGAACGAGTAGCGATTCTAGTAAAAAAAAAAACTATTTTCTTACTGAATTAATCAAATATAAGATAGTTAAATATAACTAAATATGATAAATATTTATCAAATTAAATGTTTAATATATGCCTTGATGCATTCAGCAATTTTATAATGTTTCAGTTTTTAATTAAAGGCAAATCAAGATCAAGGAGAAAGAAACGGAAAGTATTTGTCTGCTGAAACAAATAATGTCAAATAAAATATATGCAGATGATGTATTAAAAGTATGTCTGCAGTCACACTGATCATCCATGTCCTTCAGCTCTGTCTGCAGCTTTGCAGCAGCTGCATTAGAAACCAGATGTTTGGTTAAATCGTGGCCATGAGAACATTTTTTAAAACGTCTAAATAAACATTTACGTTTTAGATTTGTGAGTTTCTTAAATGAATGAAGCATTGAACGTCAGGAGATGGAGGGATGGAGCTAATTTACTTCTTCATACCCTCCCACACATTTCCGACTCCAAAAGTACTAATAATCCCTTCACTATACATATCCTGTTCCTCATCCTATTGTTAATAACCTATTGTAAAATAACCATAAGCAATAATATTTATAAATAATAACCTGAAGAAAAAAAAATGTTGTAAATATCTTAAAGTTTATTATATTTTCAAATCTGGTTAAATTTGGACATAGATGTGTTCACGTTTTACTTTTTTTTTCTTTGCTGTTTTCCCAACTTATGTGCTTGTATGGTATATTTAATTATCTAATTGTCCATTTTATAATTTAAAAATAAAAAATAAAATGTACATATTACTCTCTGATGTATTCTGGCCTTCAAACAGCTCAGGGATGACAGCATCAGTAATTGTGGGGTCTGTTTGTGACCCTCTGCTCTGATAAAAACTTCAAGCTTTAATGTTGTGTGTGTGTGTGTGTGTGTGCTCCTGTTTTGGGATCAGATTGAGGACCGCTTGTCCTAAAGTGAGGACATGTTTTTGGTCCTGCAGTGGGAAAAAGTATTCAACTATTTGCTCCAGATAGATAAATGGAGATCAATGGATTTTCTATTTTTCTCTTTGCAAAGAGAGAACATTTCATGCATGGTAATCAGCCCTGTTTCGTCCTGGGCAGTGTTAGTTCTCCTTCCTTACAATAGTGGAAAGTTGTCAGAGTCAAAACAAAAACACACTTTGGTTAAAAAGCAACATGTTATAAATAAACCTTGAGAAAGAATCTGGCTTATTGAGGGGAAGAAGGTATGTCTTTAAAAAAAAAAAAAAAAAACTCACTCAGGGGAATTATAGGTGAAACAGGCTGAGTGAAAAACTTTTATAGTGAGTAAATAGGATAAATTAATAAATGAAAAAGGAGAAACTATTTTTATTTTCCGAGCACAGTCTCCACTTCCAGTTCTGCTGAAGGTAAATTACTGAGGTGTGAACTGGGTTTATGGTCATTTAGGATCTGGTTCTGATTATTATCATGTTTAAGGAGAGAGGAAAGGGTTAAAATGTCTGAAAATCAGCGGAGGTAGAGTCCTCACTACATATAGCGAGATGGGACGGTGTGTGTGAGCGTGTGTGTGTGAGAACGCAACACCATTTTTATTAATAATTATTTACTCATAAAGAGCAAAGAAAATAAACTTTTTATCTAAAACAGAAAAAAACGCATCAATATTGGTTCCACTGACCCACGTAGAAACTTGAACTCTTCCTGCTCATTTCCAGGTGAAAACACGCGTGTGTGTGGAGCTGCTGCACCCTCTCTCACAGCGTGTTCACATGCGGTAACTTCACATATTCTCCAGTTCTCCACGCTCCGTGGAAAACTCCTTCAGGGCACCGATTACGCGTGAAGCTGGAGCCCGTGGACTCCTGCTCCGTCCGTGGGTGGGAGCGGACGGACTGAGGTTCTGTCAGGAGTCAGTGAGCTGTCTGTGACTCAAAGACGCACAGAAAGCAGGTCCAATAAAGACTCGCTGCGGCCTGGTGTTTGCAAGACATGCGGGAAAATCTGCGCTTTTTTTGGATCAGTAGCATAAATACGCATAAGAGCAAAATGATCCTGAATAGTGGGTTATTTTGGGGAGGGAGGGAGGGGGACCGTGGCGATGTTTTACGCACGGGCCTCCAAGAATATCAGCAGCTCAGGAGTTTCCATCGGGCAGCCGGAAAATGGTGCAGCTGATGCTGCTCACATTTATTAGGAAGAATCCTGCAATAATCCAACATATTTAGTTGATTTGGCTGCAATGGAAATGATCCCGGTGAGAAAAGTGATGCATGAAGGAGAAAAGAAATGTTGCATCCAGGCATCAGCGGCATCATTCAGGCTTTGTTGGAAATCACTGATCGTTTAACATTTCCTCTCTGATCTCTCCTCTTAACGCTGAACACTTTTATTTTCTCTGTTTGTTTCTTATTTTTACTGAGGTCCAAAAGAAGCGGAACAACAGAAACTTTAAACAGAACAAGAACTAAAAGTTTGTCTAAACATTTTTTCTGTATTAAATCCGTAAAAAAAAATTAAAAGTCAGATGCGTTTTTCAAATTTAAACGTATTTAGAATATATTTTATTATTCCATCTTTTTTGACGGTCTGTTGAGCAAAACTTTGGGGAACTTTTGGGGAACATTTCTTCTCTTTGGCTCCTGGAGTTCAGGTCCTGTTTAGTTGTGGTTTGATCCGCCATGGAGGCGATCATCAGGAGGAGATGATTTGGTTTACACCTCCTCCTCCTCCTCCTCCTCCTCCTCCTCCTCCTCTCAGACCTGCTCTGCGCAGCTCCATCATTTAGGAGAAAAACGACCAAACAATAACTTGTTTGCGATGTTCATAACAAAAAAATATTTGTTGTTCTCGTTTTACATTAATTATTGTTGTTTATTACAGTTATTTATCGCTTTTTAAAATACTTATACATTCATATAAGTGGAAAAAAATAAATCTGATTTACACCCCTCACACACACACACACACACACACACATATAAATGCTTTTAACATTCTAAAATTAATTTTGGTAATATAAATGTATATATATATACATATAAAAATATACATATAGATGCAGTATGTATTATATACATACATATGTATACATATGTATGTATATAAGTCTGT
>NW_015150615.1:411033-427995 GCF_000732505.1 Cyprinodon variegatus
ATATATATATATATATATATATATATATATATAGCTACATATATATATAAAGAGAGATAGATACAGACTTATATACATACATATGTATACATATGTATGTATATAATACATATTGCATCTAAATACATATGTATACATTTATATATATATGCTACTTTTTTGTGTTTTCCAAAATAAATTATTTTAGATTTTTACAAAACGCGCATTCTTGCATAGTTATTTTTTTTTTTACATCAAAACCACAAAGAAGTTTTTAAGACGATGACTCAATAACTGAGTTATTTTTAAATCTTTGTTTCTTTTTCTGTTTTAGGTCTTAAAGCAGCAAAACAAGCATTAAAATAAAATCAGCGTTCATGAGGAAACAAACATAAACAACGAAGCAGCGTTTTAGTCCGGAGGAGGAGAGGATGAGAGAGTGAGCGGCGATGGAGTGGCACCTCATCCTCTGGGGGGGGCGAGGAGAGCGCGCGCGCGCGCGCGTGGTTGTGTGTGCGAGAGAGACACTGATGGATGCACCAATGGAAAGACGGACAGATGCTGGGGCGGATCTAACGGCGGAGCCGCGCGCTCAGTCACGGACAGATTCGGAGCGGAAACGTCGTTCATGTGCGGAGCAGAGGAAGCGCTCTGGCTGGAAGGAAGGGATGAGAGCAGTTAGCGAGCGGACAGCTGCACATCTGGATGGGGAGGAAGATCGGAGGAGAGCAGCGTGAAAGGAGAGAAGAAAGAGAGCAGGAGGAGGAGGGCAGCAGCCTTTGGTAACTCAACCTTACCTTCCTTCTTCATTTTTCTTTCCACAAAAACCTTCAATCCGCCGCTGAAAGCTGCGCCGCTCCAAGAAAACTTTTCTTCCCAACAAGGTGAAATCAAATCAAAAAAGAAGAAAAATCATCTGTTAAAGTTCTGAGCTCACCTGAGAACTGCTCTGATCAGAGAGAGAAACTTTGCTGCGGGAGCGGAGGAAGAAGACATGTCTGCCTGAAAACACGAGAGAAAAGAAAGGAGGAAAAGAAGACTCTCCTCCAGGAAAGTGTGTCGGAGCTGCTCCTCCGCGCGCCCGCCTGCAGCCTGCTCCTCCTCCACCTCCTCATCTACATCATTACAAACAAGGGAGACCCAATCAAGCGCGTATCTCGTCGATTCACGCACGCGCGCACGTGTGTGTTTGTTGTGAAGCGTGTCGCGCGCGCGCGCCCATGCTGCCTGAATGACTTGCCTCCCAGCAGATGTTTTCTCGCAGCACACCTCGGGGAGCCTCCTCCTCCTCCTCCTCCTCCTCTGAAGCGGAGGAAGAGCTTGAATGAATGGATCCGGAGAGGAGCTCCAGCGGCTGGTGCCAGAGGAGCGCATGGAGCCTGTGAAGTAAGTCAGGACCAGATCATCTGCTCACTCCGCCCCCCCTCCGGTGAGCTTCAGGAAAATATCGGAGGGCTTGAAGAAGTCAGGAGGCGTCAGAGAAGGGGGGGGTGGGGAGGGGAGGGGGGCGGAGAGCTGGCTGTGAGCTCGAGGGGCGCAGGGTTTCAGTGTGTCTGTAGCTGCTGCTCCTGACTGACGCAATCATCTGTTGTTTTTATCCCTCCAGCTCGCCTGTTGCCACTGAGTCACACTGAGGATCACAGGGAGACGCAAAAAAAAAGGGCGCAGATCGGCCGTTATTCTGTTGGACCCCCACCCTTACCCCACCACCTCCATCAGAGCGGAGCGGTGAGCCGCGCGCTCCTCTCTGGCTCCTTCTCATCCCGTTTTTTTTTTTTTTTTATTTCCCCGCAAAACTGCAGCCAAGTCCTCCGCCTTCAGCAGCTCGGTCTATGCGGAGCCAGGCGGGGGAGAAACTGGATCAAAGCTCCTAAGGATATCCCCCCCCCCTACCCCCTTCCCTCCCTCCCCCCTCCCCTCCCTGTTGCTGGGACCCTGAAGCCGACATGCCGCGGAGGAAGCAGCAGGCGCCCCGGCGCGCCGCAGGTAACGCGCTGCTTTTGTTTCGCATGTTTTACAACAATTACCCCCCACCACCACCACCTTTTTAGTTGTTTAATGTTTAACGTTTTGCTATATTAACCTGTCAGAAAATCCCACAGATACAGATTTACCAGCTTTTTTAAAGTTTGTGTCAAATGGATTAAAGGATAAATCCTTTCTTGCTAAAACTAAAGACTCTTTGGTCAGTTTGGATCCATTTCCGCTTGTTTTGGTTAGAAACAGATCATCGTTTGCTGATTCTGGAGGAGTTCTCTTATTTTTATTTTTATAATTACTGCTTCTTTTTAATTTAAAGATTTTAAAATGTAAAATTAATCCGGCTCACATGCGTGTTCATATTTTGATGGAATCAGATTCAGAGGTGTTTACATGACAGAGCTGTTAATTAATCTCCTAAAAGGTCACAGGTCACCTGGGAGTTTGTGTCCTTTCAGAAATCCCAGTGGGATGGAAGTTTTTTCAGAGCGATCCTCTTTTTTTCTGTTTTACCCACAGAAACTCGGATTCATTTATAGTTTTAGAGGATTTTTTTATTATTCCATAAAGCTCCACGTTTTTCCCCGGGTTTGTGCTCCTCATCTGAATTTAGAGGTTTGATAGTAAAGGATCTGAAATAAAGTCATTTAAGATAGTGGATGCTGTTTTAAAATATAACTCTCTGCATCGTTTCCTTTTTGTTATTATTATTTTATATAAGTCTTTGTTGTTTAGGATGGAATTCAGCTTATTATCTCAGAAATCTCACTGATAGTTTCAGCTGTTTTTGGTTTTGGTTCCGTTTCTGGGAAGAACTTTTTATTTTTAGCCAGTAAAGATTATTTTCCGCCCCCAGGCTGGAAGAGCAAACTGGGAGACACCTTTAATGGACAGTTGCTGCCTTTGACTTGATGCCTGATTGATGGCATGTCATTAGTCGGAGCCTTTGGTCTGTTCCCACCCGTTAAGTCTTAATGAATCGCCCCTCGCTCCTCCCCGTTCCTTCATAAACTCCCTCTGCTAGGACCCGTCCAGTCACTCAACTCATTTCTAGCACATCTTTGTCATGTAGTTTTATTTTCTCCACCTGGACTATCCACGGTCGGAGGATTATTGGGCCACTTAGGCCACTATACAACGACCAGCCTTTTAGACTGGCTCCTTAAGTGTAAGCGTGCATGGAAAGGAGAGGACTGCTTTGCTCCATCAGAGGATCCGTCAGAGAGACTTTGTTTCATATTTGATTTAATTGTCTGCCCTCTGACAGCCACATTCATCAACGGCCCTAATGGTCAATCAGACATTGGCACAGAGACGCGAAACGCTGAGGGAGACTCATGTATGTCAGGCTGGAGACTAGCTGGATCAAAATGTTTTAGTCCTAATGGAAACGATGGTTGGAGGAGGAGGGGGGGGTGAAGGAATGCCTGTAAAGACGGATGGATGGATGGATGGATGGATGGATGGATGGATGGATGGATGGATGGATGGATGGCTTGATGACGGATGGATATTAGATGGATGGATGGATGGATGATATATGGATGGATGATGGATGGCTTGATGACAGATGGATATTAGATGGATGGATGGATGATATATGGATGGATGGATGGATGGATGGATGGATGGATGGATGGATGGATGGATGGATGGATGATAGATGGACGGATGATGGATGGATGGATGGATGGATGTAGCAAGATAAACGAGATGATTTCTCTAATAAACAAATAAGGAGAAATGAGTTAAAGGAGGCATTTCTACCCTCCCTCTCTCCTTCCTTCCTTCCTTCCTTCCCTCCTTTCTTCCCTCCTTTCTTCCTTCCTTCCCTCCTTCCCTCCAGCTGCAGGCTGCAATTCTCCTCCACACAACGAAATGATGACAAACTGATTGCTCTTCAGTAACGGCAGTAGTTAAAGGCAGAATGCAAATGATCGGCTTGATTAGGATTTTTATTGGTGTGGTTAAAAAAATGAAATCCCCTTTTTTTCACTCTCCTTCTGCTTGAACATGGGAGGGGTTTATGCAGAATTAGTTCTCACTCCATGATGCGTTCTGGACCGACTCGCCCACACTCGCTTCCTGCCCAGGTGTCGCAGCGCGCCCAGGCAGCTAAACAGAGAAGTTGTTTTGCCAGCTTCATTAGCGTTCCTCTAATTAGCCCGCCGTCTGATGGATCTCTGACAGACCTAATGATTGGAGATGACAAGCTCCGCACTCATGTCACACTCACCAATTAAGCCTGCGCCATACCTCGCCATGTAGTCCTCTGGACCCCGTGTCGCCCTGATTGGGCCCCCCCTTCGCTCTCTCAGACAAAGCTGGAGGTTTACACTAAAGTTTAAATTTCCATCATCTGTAATTGACTTTTAAAGAGTTACTTTGGCTTTAGTCGGAAATAATAAACTAAAATGAAGAATAACATTTCATTAAACGTCTTTATTATTTGGTTAATTGGATAAAAAAAAAAAGAAGATGGATGTTTTTCATTGATTTATATTTAGTGGCTTTCGTTAACTTTTGTCCGTTGACTTCATTTGCTTTTTAGAAAATGTAAATTACTTTATTTTTCCATGGGAGGTCAAAGGTAACGTCCACAGCCTTCTACATTCGTCCAATTAAAAGCAAAATTTAAAACTGACCTCGTGGCTCTGAAGCTAATCTTGACCTGAAGACTTTCAGCAGCCGTTTTACTTTATGAGCAGAATAAAGACGAAAAGATCAAAACGTTGCTTTTCTGCACCAGTTGCTGTAATTCAAGCAGAAGGAACATCGGACTCGGAACGATCCGTTAGTTCAGATGCCGAATGATGCATTTTCTACATTTTCATCCAACTGCAGAAGAAGAAGAAGAAGCTGGTTTCAGGGTTGTTTTATTCCATATAACATATAAAACCTTAGGTAGCATTTTTAAAATGAATGTTTGTTTGCAAAGGTAAAAAAAGTTATAAAATACTAAATTATATTATTGTGACACTTTGAGGAAATTCAGATATTGACTTTAGCTCCTAAACCGAGGCTCTGCAGCCTGCGGACCCCCTCACTGTGGCTCCATCTCTGAATATAAAAACATTTTTGATTATTAAGGCAATAAGAAAAGGTTCCTTTATGTTTTCATGCAAAATTAGTAAAAAAAATCTACAACAGCAGCAGCTGCGCAAGGACTTTAACAATAATTTAATGTTTTTTAGCGTTAAACAGATGCTGTGCGTTTAGAGGTGGGCTGGCCGTCGTTCTTCATCGCTGCCATCACGGCAGATCACTCAGCTGGCCTCGTTCCACTAAAGAAAATTATTTTTTCTATTGTAAAACACAATAATAGAACATCTTGGTTTATTTTCACTGGCTTTCTCTAATTATAAATCTTTATCGTAGCTCTCGATGAATTCGGCTTTAGCAGCGGTGGCTAAAAGAGAATGGAAAAGGTTACAGAAGTTTGATTCCATCCAGCTGGAATAAAATATGTTTTCTGTATGCTGGACGGTAATTCGTCACACTTGAAAAAATAACAAGCAGCCTCTTTCAAACTGCAGAATTATCTGCTCTAATTCTGTAAGATGATTGCAATGCATCATTGCTGCAAATGGCTGTTTTTATACCGTATTTACATTTTAAAGTGCACTTCGTTATTGTCTGCATCGGCTCTGTTTAATAGGCTTTCCTTTCCTTAATGTCCACATCTGATGGAGAGTTTAGAGGCTGAAACGCTTAAGGAGGAAGGAGGAAGTTCAAGGAAGGAGTTGAAATGAAAGAGTTGATCAAGAGCTAGAAAATAGAAATGTTAATGTCCATGAAATGAATGCATTTGGAAATGGATTTATCCATAAATATTATCCACTATTTGATCTTTTTGTTGTTTTGTTTTTGGAGCGACACTAAAATATTTCGTTTATTCTTTACAAATTTATCACAGAAGACTAAAATATCTGTCTTTAAAGGAAAAGTCAGATTATATTCAGAATTCAAACTCCTGAAAGTGCTTTAAATATGAAATTATTACATACTCTACAATAAATGATAAATGTTTTTAAGTTAAAGTAATTTTCATCTGAATGTGCTTTACTGGAGGCATCCATGTTTGTCAAAGAACACTACTGCCACCTACTGGTTTGTAATGTCACAGTGCGGTATCGGCTGTTGATCAAGTCCCAGTGCTGTATCTGGTGTTTGTCACAACGCGCTATTATCCAAGTCATCTAGAAAACATTCTTCTGTTGGCTACATATTACGTGTTTTTTCTCTGGCCAGAAGTTCGATGGTAAATCCTCCCTCTTCAAGTTGGCGATCCAACGACCAACCCGTCCGTGGAGGATCAGGAATTGGAAAGGTTAAATAACTTTTTTTTTTTTTCACTTTTACCCGATGTATTCCAACATCCAGCTGCCATGCACGTGGGCATTGTCAGTTTCACTATAGCTCTGGTAAATTAAAATGGTGAAGTCCTCTGGAAATCTTCAATAATTGTTATTGATTGCAGATGTGTCTAGTAGTTTCCATTGATTCTGCTTGTAAAGTGGGGAGAATGGCGCTAGGCTTACCGCACCGTGACGTCACTGCCGGATGTTGGCAGGAGTGAGGCGCTCCCGGACTCAGTGATCGCGATGAAAATCGTTATTTTTTTACTGATTAACGGTAAATTCATTAAATCACCGTGAACATATTAGTTTCAGGTATGAATAATGATCCATTCTTACCTGGTAACTGGTCTCATCTAAATCACCAAAACCTTCTGAAAAAGCCTTAAGCAGTATTAAACCGTTGTTATAGGAAACAGGAGCCTAACAAACATCCTGCTGATGAGACGTGACCAGTTAACACATTATTGGGATATTTAATCATTCATTTAACAATTTACTGGAATATTTGAATGAATTAGATGCAGGATTAATAGTAACACCCGCTTAATATAGCACAGCGACCACATCCCAATGATCTTGTGACTCGCCCACTTGAGAGAAATTTTGTTTGACAAAAATGTATTTCAGAAATATTTTAACTGCACTTTACTTTTGAAATTTACTTGAGTAATATTATTAAATTCAATATAATTCAGTTTCTTTCTATAGCGCCAATTCACAACACGTCATCTCAAGGCACTTTACAGTTCAACCAGATCATCCATTTAAATTGATTCATAGTTTTCTATCTAAGGAAAACCAGTTGATTGCATCGACTCTTTGACTCAAATGCAGTCATTCACACTAAGCATACTTGTAGCGGCAGTGGGGAGGAAAAACTCCCTTTTAACAGGAAGAAACCTCCAGCAGAACCAGGCTCAGTGTGAGCGGCCATCTGCCGAGGCCGACTGGGGTTCAAGGAGACAGAAGCAAGGATAGAAAAGACAACTGTAAATTAGTATTATTTCTACTCTTACTACTGAATAAGGAACAAACAAACTGCATTTGTCCCTAAAATAACGAGAAAGTTTCACTAAAAGCAGTATTCTCTTTTCTACATAGTACTGCATCCTGTTTTATCAAATATAGTTTATAAACTGTTAGAAATTGTTTAAAATGTTTTATGTTAAGTACATTTATAAATTACATACATTTTCCAGTTTTATTTGAATTCATTACTTTCTTTTTTTCTGTGAAACAGAATGATTTTGCATGTAATTGTATATTATCATCGTACTGATAATTAAATGCATCGTTTTAATATAGAAGATCGTGCGTGTGATGAGATACCAAGCATGAGTGGAGTCTCTAGCGGAGAGCGATTTTCGCCTCTCAAAGCGGCAGTTTCTCACGCATGTGTGATTTTTTTGGTGGGACGGTAGATAAACGATGCGCAGAAGTAGTTTAACGTACATGTAAATACGTTTATTTTGCTTATTTTGCGTTTTAAAATAAATGTGACACAATAAAACTCTTCCACTTGAGGAGTTATGGATGGAACATATTGACGAAAAAGTATTTTTTTATCAACCCTTTAAAGGGCCGGTTACTAATTTTGATCCTTTGCAGCCCCCCTACAAATAGAATTTAGAATTCAAACACCCACGCCAACATTTTTATGGACAGTTATTTCACTCCATATCTACCCAACCTGAATAACCTCTCAGAGGGAAAGGGACAGAGGTTCTGTTTGCGTTGAGGCGAGGCGGCCTTGGTGGGCCCAATGGCGTAAATATCGCTAAGCTGAGACAGCAGTTACTTATGGGCCCACAACCTCTTAGGGGCCCCATCACTGACACCTGGTGGGCCCCCTACGCAATTAGACTAGGACGTCTCTTTGCAGATGTTATGGTGCGAAAAATTCCTCTTAAACCCACCTGATACTGAGGTATCTCCCTGAAATGAGGTTTTGGAACTTGGGATGTCTGTAACGTGGTTGTGCACTGTCACTAATGGTTCCATTCAAGGTACGTCACTATTTTTGTGTGTGTGATGTGTGATCTTATACTACTGAGAATTGCATAATTGTATCTTCTTGGCCGATTTCTGGAACTGTCGCCGTATCCTGAACCTTTATCACGTGTTGTACTTCATATGGGGCCTACTAAGATAATGTTGCTGACGGGTCTATTGTTGTGTCGTTACGCCGTTGGGCTGGCCTTTGTCCGCTCACGGTTACTCCTGTAGAAATACACTCTGTGTTCACACACGCACCGTTTCATGAGGACGGCTATTTATTGTTTCAGACGTCCTGACGGAAAAAGAAATAAGCTTGACCCCCCCGGTTGGACTTTTGTCCTTGGGCTTCAAAGCCAAGCTGGACCAAGACGATCATTGTTACCAGAGAGGAAGTCTGGACATCAAACACTTCCTGCGCTGCCTTTATCCCCCCCCCCAAGCTGCAGCTTCACAGCTTTTTTCACATGAAGAATGCTTAGCGATGGATCGTCTCCGCACGTCGCAGACGTCTTCCATCCTTCCACGGACCCACCGCAGATTGATGACGTTGACATGGGTCATTATTAGCTGCTCAATGACACTTCCCCCCATGTAGAAGATTTTTCACCTGGGTTGATTTTCCAGAAACGCCGATCATCAGCATGGTGTCCAGAAGGGCTAAGCATGATTTATGTAAATATTACCATCAAGACAGATTCGCTTCTGTCCAACAGGAGATAGATGACAGCAAAGCGGGTTGAGGGGGGGGCAGCAGCTGATTTCTGTGATTTCTCTGCCTCTGAGTAGGCGTCTGTGTGTGTGTGCGTGCGTTTACAAGTGTGTTTGATTGATTGTAGATGAGAGCGGGGGATTAATCATGCTTGATGTGTTAACGTTGCACTCGTGGTGGATCTGAGTCGAGATGCAGTGGCCCATTTAAATATACTCCCTCACACAGATTCACCCGGGGAGGGGGGGGAGCGGCGGCAACCCTCACCTCGTTCAGCAGGGAGGAGGACACATTCCTAACGGCAACTTTTTAATTGCCATAAAATGATGGAGAACAATGATAAGAAATCAGGGTGTTTTGGAGTTCATAAATGTCTTAATGGAAGATGAGGAATTTTAAGCTTTTTTCAAAATAGTATAATAGTTACTTTAAGGTAGGGTTAGGGTTTGGAACATGCAAATCATTATTATATTTGTTGTTTTGGAGGAATGAGGTGAAGGCAGCCTTTGTTTGCTTTATGAAAATGACACTGTTCTGTCAGATCAGCAGACTTATAGTCAATACGCATGCGCAAGATGTCAGATTAGCTTTTTTCCCCTTTAGTTTTATATGAAAAATAGACTTTAAACTACCTCAATGGGCGTGTATCCCTTTAATTATGTACAAAAAATAAAGAAAATCTAAGGTCAGATCGCCATACGCTTCAGAAAACATCAAAAAGTAAGTAATTAAATATTTTTTTGTACATGATTAAAGGGATACACACCCATTGAGGTAGTTTAAAGTTTATTTTTTGTACAAAACTAAAGAGATAAACAGGGATTGACTATGGGTATGCTGGTCTGACGGGGTATGCTCATCTGACAGAACTTCTTCTTTTATGTCACCTATGGAGCTGGGAAAATAATCTATCAATATCCGTTGCTGTAGAAGAAGTTGGCCTAATTTAGCAAAAAGTTTCTTAATCAGGAGGAAAAAAATGCAGCCAGCTGTGATTTCTTTCCTGAAACTCCTTAATGTTTCCAAGAAAATGACCTTTAAAACATGGCATCAGACGTTTGTTGTGGAGAAATAAAATTCAGAAGATATCAATCCCATAGAAAGAAAGACATTCTCTGCTGTTTCTAATGATCTGGACACATTTAAAGAGAAGATTATTGATATTCTCTGTTTATGTGATTGGTTTGAAAAAGATTACTGATCCAAACTTTCTACGTTAGATGACAAATTTGCCCTGCATTTTCTGTCCTTTTTGGATATTTTCTATCAAAGCAGAGCAGAAACCTCCATTCTGATTGTAGCAGCAGGATTCTCTCAGGATTGAAGGTTTAGTTCAGATTTAGATCAGCAAAGCAGGTTAATATAAAAGCTTAGTGTGTTTACAAAATTACAGTAAATTCAGTTTATTTCTATAGCACCAATTCACAACACATCTCATCTCAAGGCATTTTACAGTTTACCAGAACAACCAGTCAGATTGATTCAAAGTTTTCTATCTAAGGAAAACCAGTTGATTGCATTGACTCATTGATTCAAATACAATCCCTCACACCAAGCATGCTTGTAGCAACAGTGGAGAGGAAAAACTCCCCTTTAACAGGAAGAAACCTCCAGCAGAACCAGGCTCAGTGTGAGCGGCCATCTGCTGAGGCCGACTGGGGTTGAAGGAGAGAGAAGTAGAGATACAAAAAGCAACTGTAAAAAGCGGCCCGGTCCAGGAAACACACAGCCAGCTCCCATGTCAGAGGATGAAGAGAGCACATCCAGCCAGTCACAGTGAGAGAAACAGGACTACACTGAAAAACAGGCCGATCTTCAAGATCTATAAACAAAGGTGTTGATGGCAGCAGCACAGCTGATATTTCTCTCCAAACAGGAACAGACGAAGCGAAGCAAGAGAGAGCAGAACGTTAGAGATTGAACAGCTTCTGCAGAGTGGGAGAATAGAGATAGAATGAAGCAGAATGATGAAAAGGGGTATCTATGTCCTCCAGCGGTCTAAGCCTATAGCAGCATAACTATAGAACTAGCTATTCACTGGATTACAGGGTCTGGCCAGGAGATGATGCTTCTCTTTAGATCTTAATGTCCACAAATCATGACAGAAAGAATATTTTTGTACAAAGTTGATTGATGTTTAAAAAGGAATTGTAGGGGATCAGCCAAGGGCCCATCAAGGAAAGTGGGGAAATTTTGAATGGCTACTATTGTACATTACTTTCAGTCTAACCGAGCATGGCTGCTGTACACCCATGTATATCAGAAAAATGGCATTAACAGACAAACATATCGGGCGGCCGATGTATCGGCCCATCTCCAGTGAAAGCAACAAGTGGGAGTGGGGGGAGTGAACTATGAAAATTATCTTCTTTATAATGTTTGTAAAAACAAACATTATAAAGAACCTTTTAGCAGTTGGAAGCACCAGCACTTAGGTTGAACTTAATGCCCCAAACTGGCCCCTGCTTGTTCTTATGGCTAACTTCCTGTTACTGCCTGACCAATCAGGCCGCAGGTTGAATAACACCATTAAATAAACATCCATCAAAGCAGATCTGAAAGAATCTCTGCTCTTCATCTGCTGCTTAGTGAAACTTATCGTATTTAAGTCCAGTTCTGCAGAGATCTTTCGCTCTAACCGGCCTCTGTTTCTGTCAGGTCTCTGTTTGCCAGGATCCGTCCTTCTTCCAGCCTCATTTTGTGCCGACTGAGGTTTTTCCCAGGCAGCAAACTGACATGGTGATTTGTTATGCCCCTCTTCTGCCTTCCTCTTTTTTTTTTTTCAGCTCTCCTGCCCTAATATGCCACATCGAACCAAGAAACAGAGAGAGGAGATATGAAGTGGAAGAACTCTAGCTTGGTTGAATATTCTATCTCCGCTAAAGACAGAATGGGAATGAGATTGTAAAAGAGATTATGGGCATGGCCAAGAGGAAGTAGAAGTGAATGAAGAAGTAGACAAACATTCAGACAGAGGGAGAGGCTCTGGGACTCCCTCATATCTCCCCCTTCCCCTCCATTTCTTGAGGATAAGTGGCTGATGGTTTATAAACAGTGTTTCTTTTCCTCTCTCTCCCAGAATCTTCCGTCATGGCTCCCATTAGGTTGACAGCTGTCAATTAGAGCTCCCTTGGTCTGGCGCACTGCACTTTATTGCAGGCAGTTGATGCTGTCATTTCGCTCCCAGTTTCGCCTTGAGCGTTATCACGAGTGCTCAAACAGTCAATAGCTGATGCATCAGCAGTTATTTCTTAAATTGGCTCACAAGGCTGCATCCTTTTCTCAAAACCCCCCCACCCTTTTACCCCCAGTTCTTTTCCCTCTCTGCTCTGTCTGTCTCCTCCCTGTTCTCCTTTTTCTCCCCAAAGATTATTTTTGAGGAGAGAACTGTGCCTGTTTCTGGGTAGGAGCAAAGACTTAAATTTTTTTTTTATTATGCATTGTATGGCGGCTAAGAAAGATGGCTAATGCAAGACAACATGAAACATTTTTGTCTGAACTTTACCCTTCCATTGAAGTCGTTGGAGACGTGTTTGATCTGTGACGAAGACATATGGTTGAAGTCCGTACTGCGTCTCTAGGGGTTTAAGAAATAATAAATTTTTCTGAGATATTACAATATTTAATTAGACGATATTGATCTAAAATATGGGTTATCCATCCTTCCATCCATCCATTTTCCATCACGCTAAGGGTGCTGGTGCCTATCTCCAGCTGTCTACTGGTGAGAGGCAGGGTCCACCGTGGACAGGTCTCCAGTCCATTGCAGGGCAAGACAGAGACAAACAACCATTCACAAACAGACTCACATTTAAGGAGAATTTAGAGAAGCCAATTAACCTAACCGTCATAGTTTTGGACTGTGGGAGGAAGCCAGAGTAACCGGAGAGAACCCACGCATGCCCAGGGAGAACATGCAAATTCCATGCAGAAAGATCCCGGGTCAGGAATCGAACCCGGAACCTTCTTGCTGCAACAGCAAAACTATGGCTTATTGGATCTTAAATATAAAAACCCATTTATAGGCAAACATACATTGTTTAACTTTTTATAACTCCTTAACCTCCAGCCACTAGATGGCAGCAAATGTTATTTAGTTGCTCTCCATCAGCCGCGGAACATCTCCTGAGGTTTTTCTGGAACTAGATTATAATAAAAGTTAAAATATATCGTCTTTATTTATTTATCTGCATATATCATATCATAATACATGGATCAAATCATATATCATGATACTGCGATACATGATATCATGATATTTATCGTATCACTGGTTTCTTAGCAAATGACATACCTACTGGGCAAGTTACTCGTATTAAAGCTCCAATGTATCAGATATACTCCCATCTAGTGGTGGGCTGAATGAATTACAAACGAGAGAAACTCGCTCTGATGTCTGGCTGTTATGCTCGTAATAACTGATGAAGCCGTGGAGCGTCGTAAATGCAATTATTTAAATCCTGCCTGATATAAAGTTTCCCGTCAGGCGATGAAGAACAGAACGATACGATTATTCTATTATTAACTGAAGCCAGTAAGTCACCAGTTAATAGAAACTGGTTTTACTTTGATCTGATCTTATTTCAGGGGTCTCAAACTAGTCCCAGAAAGTGGCTGCTGGTTTTCTTTTCCAACAAGCATAAACACACGTCTGCAATAGGTTGCAAGCTCAGTGAGGAGAATACTTAGTTTTATATTACTATTACTTTGTTTATAGGGGTGTGGGATAAAAAATCGAATTGGTGATATATCTTGATTTCTGTTTCCCCGATATAATATCGATCTTTCAGTTCCTAGTATCTATTTTTAACCAAAAAAAACAATCAAGGAAAATGGGCTACCTCTGCATCCCCATTCTTGCAGATAGCGCTGTGGATCCCTTTTACTGTGCGGCCCAGCGCCATGTCTGTAGCTGAGGCAGTGACAGTGGAAGACATGGACTGACTCAAAACCCAAACCACATTGGTACCAAAATAATTAAATGATCAATATCTTGTGATGGAAATATACAGCAATTGCTTTTTATTGAAACATCTAATGTGATAGCTTGGAAAAATATTGCAATATAGTGATATTACGGTATTGTGAGACATGTATCATATCGCAACACCCACACCAATATTCACCCCTAATGGTTTATCTAAAAAGTTGACTTTTTTTTTATTTTGATGCATTTATGGGCGTAATGGAATAAAGATGTTTCAGTATTTGGACTGTCAGACTCAAAGTCAAAATATTTCATCCAGTGGTCAGTTGGATTGTAAATCCTAATTTATGGAGGTATGGCAGTGGAACCCGACTGTTTTAGAACCGATTTCGTCGGCGTTGTTTGACTTGACTTTAGTCGTTTTTGTCTGGGGCATCTTTTTGGTGGTCCACCAAGTAGCCAGCTCTAAATCTAAAGAAGACAAACAGCTTCTGCTCCTGATTAACTCGGGTCTGTTCCATATATTTCCTGTCATGTTCAGAACAGAGCAGGTTATATGGCTGTGTGTGCAGAAAGGGCTCCTTAAACCTGAAGGAGCAGCAGTCCTGCTTGGAAGATGAGTTTTTCTAAAGAGTGTGTGTATCTTTTGAGTGTCATCTGGGCTCGGCTCCAGGTCTGGGTTTTTCTTCTTACCCTCAGTGGGGGTTGCCTTTATGTCTACAGAGCGTGTGTGCGGGTATCTATGTGCGCTCTCAGACAGTCCAAAGCCCTTACCTCACTTTCCCACGGAGGATTTGGTGGAACCCAGACAAGACTGGCAGCCATCAGTCTTTTTGTGTGTGTAAAAGTGGCTGTGATGAAAGGCAGGGGAGCCGAGCAGAACCCGTATGAGGCCCTGGTAATCAGGGCCAGCCGGCGCTGACATCCTTCTAGAACTGACAGCTCCTTCCTCCTCTCTCTGCATGCACACAAAGACACACAATGCTCCCTCTCTCTATGTTTGTGGGATTACAAATATATATCTATATAGATAGATAGATATCTATCTATCTATCTAGATAGATAGATAGATAGATAGATAGATAGATAGATAGATAGATAGATAGATAGATAGATAGATAGATAGATAGATATAGACACAGAGTTCTATTCAGTTCATTTGTAAAGCTTAAACTTATGTGATCTCAGGTCCTTTTCCAGGTTTTTTTTTATGAGCATGTAAGGACAGTAGACATTCACTTGCATTTTCTTGTTGGGTCTCCAGCCATTCATCAGACTGAGTCTGAATGCAGTGACAGTGGAGAAGAAAAGTACCCTTTTAAAGGTCTGTATAGGAAAGAAACAGCTCTGAGCCAGTTTTAATGTCAGGGGATGAAAGAGAGGACACCCAGTTAGTCCCAGTAAAAGCTGAGCCCATAGCTAGGAGAGAAACAGGACTAATCACTGAAAAACAGGCTAAGCTCTATCATCTATAATCTAAGCTGTTGATGTTCCAAAAAAAATCCACTGGACTTTGTTTCCAAATTTGAAGGCGTTTCACTTCCCATCCAGGAAGCTTTTACAATTCGAAATGTAAGAATTAGAGTTCAGTTCGAGGCTTTATAGTGGACCGAACAAAACCTTATTTTGGTTTAGAAAAAATGCAAATTGAACCAGAAGAATGGGTCTGCCCCTAAGTAATGGGGACTCTTTGGGTTGTTTGTTAGCCTGCAATACCCAATACTGGTCTATACCTCTGAAAGGGGGATCATTGGGGGGGATTGTTGGCCTGGCTGAGCTGATGAGATGTTCTAGTCCCCTGTATGGGGGAGGGGTTGTTTAACGTTGATTTCTCTCTTAACATAAATTACTTCTTTCACACTCCTTTCAAACCTCCTGTCTTCTTTGTCCAAAATGTGAACATTCTGGTCCTCAAAACAATGTCCTTTATCCTTAAGGTGTAGGTGTACAGCAGAGTCTTGTCCAGGTTAGGTAGCTTTGCTGCTGTTGATGGCAGATTTTCTCTCCATGATAGAATCACAGCCAAACTGGAAAAGATCGGATTAAGTTACTATGTTGAGAAAAACCAAAGAGAGGATAAAGTTAGAGACTGAACTAACAAATACTGCAGAATTGGAGAATAGAGATAGAATGAAGCAGAATGATGAGAAGTGGCCCCTATGTCCTCCATCGGTCTAAGCCTATAGCAGCATAACTGGAGAGATAGCTCAGGATAACATCAGCTGTATATATAAGAATATCTGTGACCTTTTAGTCATGCTGTAGGACAGGGATCCTATTGTTGCCTCCTTCTTGTTTTATATATTGATTAGTCTTTTCATCCCAGTCTCTGTGACCGTGTGTTTCAGATCACATGGTGTTTGAAATGTTTTGGTCTTACAAGGCTGTGCTATGAAATGTGTCCATATTCCTTCTCCAGGTAGATTTCTGTCTGCTCTGAATTCTCAGAGGTGGTTAAGAGGAGGGAGGCAGGTGATAGAGAGAGGAAGAGAGTCAACCAACAAGGAAAAAAAAGTGTGAGAGATGAGAGGAGAGGGGAAGAAGGCTGTTTTATTTTATACTGTGAGGGCCTGTTGCTAATTAATGTTTCTTGGTCGGTTTCTGTCGGAGCTGAGTAATGTTTTTGATCTTTATGCCTGATAACTGCATACCTAATGAGATTTCAAAGCTGGTGGAGATGGGAGTTGCTGCTCCCTGCAATTATTGACAGATGCCTTTTCTCCGCCACTGGCTGCTGCGCCATAAATCCTTCCTCAGTAATGAGCTTGAGAAGTGCCACCCTGCCAGTGAGCTAATGAAACCGAGCAAAGGGGGGGGGGCGTCTGTGTGTTGTGTGTGTGTGTGTGTGTGTGTGTGTGTGTGTGCATGACTGCAAAAGAGTGCATCACACTCCTCTGACACATTTTTTTTCTCTGTAAATGCACTCTGCAGATGTCAGCCACCTCGCCTAGTAGCGACAAAGAGAGAAAGGAGAGAAAGATAGTCAGCGAGTAAATGTGTGTCTTGAA
>NW_015150615.1:428038-444336 GCF_000732505.1 Cyprinodon variegatus
TTCACTTTATGAGAGAGGGGGGGCAGACTCAGGTTACAGCCTTAACTGGGGCTATTTGTCTAGTATGCCTTTTATTTGAAATACTAGTAACTTTGTTGCCAAATGTGTCTGTGAGTTACTTTTCTGTCTTTTCTCCCTTTTTTTATTTTTTCCCCAACAAACTCCTGTCTGACTCAGTGAGGGGGTGCAAAGGTCGTGAAATATAAGGAGCAAAGAGGCGTGTGGAGTTTAAGAGAGCAGAGAAGAAGGGGAGCAAGCGTGTTGAGAAATCAGAACGTCCTCGCTGACTTGTCACAGGAAAGATCCCCTCAGTATCTGGTGTGGGTCTGATCGCAGCGTGTGGGTGTGTGTGTGTGTGTGTGTGTGTGTGTTTGTGTGTGTGTGTGTGTGGCATGTGTTCTGGAGTTTTCTAGAAACCAGAAGAGGAGGGCAGCCAGTGGACGAGTGGCGTCTCCCTGCCAAACAGTCGATTTCCCCCTCTCATCGTCGGCACCATACATCACAGACCCACCCTTCTCCTCTGACACCCTGACGTGTGTCATTTATCAAACAGGGCCTCACATGTGTGTGTGTGTGTGTGTTTTGGGGGGTGGGGGTATAATGGTGTGTGTATTTGTGCACATATGTGTTCTTTAGCGGTCTTCCCTTCTGCGTCTGAGGTCCACCGAGGGAGGAGGGAGCGATGAAAAGTGAGCAGGAGAGAGAAACAGAGAGGAAGGGGGAGATTATTGTTTGGACGTGTGAGTTACAGCATGAGAAGCGATGGAGGAGAGGAAGGAATCAGTTACACGTGTTTCAACGGGGCCGACTTCCCTTATCGTCTCCGGGCGATCCGGGAGGAGAATCAAAAACTGCTTTTATGGGCATCAAGGTTCGAAAACTGTCATGATGTTCCAACTGTTGAGATCCCCCCCCCCCGCATCTCATCTCATCCAGTTATTTTTAGGGAAACATGAGGAATTCAGTGGTTTTCTGGGGTTTCTGTTGCTACCAGGTGGTTCTGATCCAGCTGTGTGCTGCAGTTCTTTATGACTTTAAAAAGACCTAGCAGATGTTTTCAGAATCTTCCACCTTCACATTGAAGCTTGTCACTAACAGATCCCAACATCTTGAGATGACATGTGCTGTGACTTGGCGCTATATAAATAAACTGAATTGAATTGAATTAATCTGTACCGGTAGCACCATCCCTACCATCAGTGCATTTGCACAACCAGATATCCATCCAGGTCACCGTTAATTTTACTTCACAAAAAAGATCTAGCTCATGTATTTCCCTTAAAAAGGTAAGCATACTAAACCATGATGTGTTAAAGGCTAATAATGTATTTCCTGAGAAAATAAATGCCTTAAAATCCTTTCTGTTTTATCAATCCTCTGTAGCCAACCTGCACCGTAAATAGGATCCTACGCTACTTCCAGGAGCTAACTTTTTCGGCTTAGAATTTAAACATAAATCTATTTTAAGTAATTTTTTTTACTAACCTTCTGCTATATAGTGTGTAATCTAAAGAAAGAAACAACTAAAGTGCAAATAAACATGGTTTTATCCTATTTTGCCGGACTTCTTTGTGCATGTCCGAATGATGAGATCAGACGAGCAATTTAACAGAGAAACTCTAAAAAGCTTCAAATTGTCTCAGAAAAGTCATAAACAATCTTAAAGTATTTGAATTGGCATTCTTTAGTAATTTAAGGATAGAAATAAATATTTTTAGTACCATAATTGGCATATTTATGACGATTTAGATCAATATCTGCTTGCACATATGCAAATGAATTGATGGTACGGATTGTGCTTCTGTTACGGATCAGGTAGTGACAAAGCTCTTTGTTTTTTTTTCCTCCTTTTCCTTTACTTTGCTTATGTCACATCCTGTCTTCCTGCTTTTGACACACTGGGATGGTCCCACATTCACACGTCAAGAAAAGTACCCCAGAAACCGAACCTTAGAGGCATCCCAGAGGTCTGCTGCTAAAGCGGCATCTATAGCATGTCCTGCTCTCTTTTTTTTTAAGATCAGTTTTGGCCTTTTAACTCAGTGTTTACATGCATTTAATCGTCTACTGCCCCATGACTATAAATCACATTAAATGAATTTGTGATCGTAATACAGCTTCATTAAATACTTTAAGTCACCTTTCATAAGGCAAATAAGCAAAGATTTCTAAAATTCCAATAATCGGTCTGATTTGAGTACATTTGTGTCAGTGTTAATAACATCATAACATTTCTGTCTCAAGGGTTGTTTGCAGGCATGAATAAGTCATGATGTCTTATGTAAGACACACAAACTCACAACTTCTTGCACAAGTCTCCCGCCCCTGTGGGTTCAGGACCTGCGGTTTCTCTCTTCGCTTCTCTCTGATTCTCTGATTCAAAGGGAAGCCTTAGAGAAGATGGATGCTTCTCAAAGAAAGAGCCAGTTGATGGATATGAGTCTGGCCTCGCCATTCATCACAGCTCTGTTATTTAGACTGGATAGCTACACCACTGTAACCCGAGCCACCGCGGCCAACATGTGTGTACCAGTGTTTTTATATGTGTGAGTGGAGAAGGCAGCGAGGGGACAGTGAGACGGCTGAGGTCACAGCCATGAAAAAAATGGCATTAGCAAGCAGTAGGTAGAAAGTTCTGTAGATGGAACAGTGAGTCTGATTCATGCAAAGCAGGTTCACATCTGCACTAGAGAAGAGTATGTATAGAGGCATCATGCGTGTAGCAACCATGACATGGCTGGAGTATGCCACAGTACCTTTTAGATGTGTTGGGTGGCATTAGCAATGCTTGAAAGAGTTGGATAACACAGAAGAGCGACCTCCTCCGGACAAGACTCGGCCGTACATCTACACCTTATGGACAAAGGACATTCTTTTGAGGACCAGAGTTCACATTTTACAGAAAGAATACCGGTGGTTTGAGAGGGGCGTGAAGGAACCGTTTATGTTAAGAAGGAAAAATCCAACCTTAAAAAGAGGGACTCGGGTTTCAGCTTCCAAAAACCTACAACGCAGCGATTGAGATTTCTTCCTACTATAATCGCAACCCCAACCGCCTTACAGGGGAACAGAGACCACGCCTGTTCAGTGAGGCCAACAATTCCCTCTAACGACCCCCCTATCAGAGACATAGACAAGTATCGGGTATTGCAGGCTAACAAACAGCCCAAACGACCCCCAATCCTATGGCGCGGACCTGTTCATCCGTTTCAAAGCCAAAACAATGCCTTGTGTTAGGTCCACTCTATAAAGCCTTGAACTCAACGCTATTTCTGACATTTTTAATTGAAAAAGCTTCTTTGATTGGAAACAAAGTCCAGTGGATTATTAATTTTCTTTTACTTTTTTGGAATGAGTCGGATAATGTTCGAAATTTCAGGTTAACGTGAACTGGAAGGTTTCCAACTGCTCGGCATTGCAGGGTATGCATGCCACAGTAGGCAGTATTGAAACCAGAGGGGTTTCAAAGTACATTTGGAAAACCCAGGGAATCCACATTTGTTGTTTTCATCCAAATGTCTTATGACATTTTTAAATGTTGCACAAAAGAAAGAAACAAAACCAAATTTGAATTTTATTTGATAGCTTTAAGTTGAACTCTACCCAGTCGCTAGGTGGCATACTCACACTTACCTGCTAAGGTTCTGTGTTGTTACCAGGTCCACTAATGCTAACGTTAATGATAACCTTCACTTAGCATCAGCAAACATTAGCCTTACCTTTTCAGAAGGAAAGGAACAAACAACACAAACCTTCTGATCAACTCTCTATAGCTGGGCTACTATTCTTGTTGGTGCAGAATCCAATGGTGTTAATGTTATTGCAGAAATATTAATATTTTATTCTATATGTTCTGTGGATATTGTAAAAATTTATCACTTTGATGGAAAATTTGTAGCCATGACGTTTAAACTATTTGACGCACAGCGTCAAAAGGTGACATAACATGTGACATTTGTGGACATTAAAATCTAAAGAGAAGGGTTATATCCTGGTCAGGCCCTGTGATTCAGTGAAAGGATGGAAACAGAGGAAAACAAAATGCGCGCCAAGGAAAAGGCCAGTGGCTGGAAGTTGGAGGGGATTTAGCTGGGAGTTGCAGGGAAGTAGGCTGCCAATCGGCTGGCATTTGACTGGGAAGGGCCATTTTAATTGGCTGCTACTGTGAACTGGAAGGGGTGGTTCTGTTATCTAAACTGGTATAGCAAACTGTCTGCAGGTGTAGAGAAATAAATGCAATCTTAATGCACGCAGTGAGGCTACATGGCATAAAGAGAACAGAAAGTGTTGAGTCATTGGACCATTTACCTCACATGACTCAGCTCAGGTGTTTTCATGTCAATTTCAGCGTATTAATAAAACTTTTTAAGAAAATTCAGGAAGATTTTTTGAATGCTTCATCAATCCTTTCTAATGTGACACTTTTAAAATGTGCACAAACATATGAAAGCAAATAAGTATTTGTTTATTGTTTGTTTCCTTAGGAAAATTGGGGTTTCTAAAAAAACACACAGTGAGTTCACATAAAGCTACACCAAACATTTGAAATGATTTTTCACTGAGCAGGAGTCTGTTTACAGAGTGGATCAAGCTGATATTGACCCAATTTAGAAAAAAACAGACCCTGAAACCTTACCCTGATGTTGTCTGGATATTTGGACCCTGGAGCAGTTTGCTAGCAGTGTGACTGTAACGCCTCCGCAGAAAAACATAAATAGTAGATGGAAGGTCAGGGTAACACATTTTAATAAAAGGCAAATGAAGCGAGGGAAACAAATCAAGAGCTTGAATGCTTATAGAAATTAGTTTAAAGATATATCATAGGGCTTTGGTGATGAGTGAAGAGATGGAGAAGAAAAACAACATTTAAAAACCAAAACAGTAAGATAAAGCCCAGGAACCCTGTGGACTTTTTACTTCTTGATTGACACAGTTAAATATAATTCAGTTTATCTCAAGACACTTTACAATTCACCAGATCATACAGTCAAATTGTTTCAAAGTTTTCTATCTAAGGAAAACCAGCTGAATGCATCCTCATACTAAGCATGTTTGTAGCGACAGTGGAGAGGAAAAACTCCCTTTTAACGGGAAGAACCTCCAGCAGATCACATTTATCACTGATCCAGTCCTCCATGATACAATACTGTATCTGTAGAGAATGTTGACATAAAATAATCCATCTTAAATTATCAGTTTGTCTGTTCGGTGTAAAAATGTTTTAACACATTTGTTTTATGTTAGTGACCCAAATGCATCTTAATTCTTTACCAGAAGAATAGCTGGTTTGACATTTCTAAAATTTAAAGAAGATATTTAAAGTATTTTAAAACTTAAAAAGGACAAGACTCTGACTCCTGAAGGGGCTTTTCTCACTTTTGATCTGAAATCCATTAGAGATGTTGAACAGGATATATTCTTTTTTTCAGTAAAGTATGTTGAATATTCGTGTAACTGTGCAAGTTGTGTTTTCTAAACTTTGGGAAAATAATCTAACCTTTTTGACCAAAACTCTAAGGTGATGGCAGTAAATTATGCAACTCATGAAAATTCTCAGCGTGCAACTGTGTGGAAATTCAACCGTTTTGGATTCCCAGATTTTCTCCCACCTTCGTGTCTCTGGCTTCCTGCTCTCCCTCCGCTTCGCTCTTCCCACATTTCTATAGCGCCCAGGCAGACGCGGTGATTTATTGTGGCCATCCATCTCTTCCACTCATCCATCACCGGCCGGTTGCTAGGCAATCATGGCAGCAGCTGTTTGCTTTTGAGTTCGACGGAGGGGCCGTCAGTCAGAGGCGGCAGGTGAAAAGCATTACCAACACGCTGTTGTCACGCTGAATAATTAATCAAGGGCTCCAGAGATAATTAAAAAAGATATGACCCTTGCTGCTGTTATTTGGTCGCCTAGAAAAGCAGAGTGGGTAGAGGTGGGGTCAGAAATACCTTTAACACTGTTACAGCTTTTCATTATTTTGTTCATATTTGTTTTTGCTCTTTTGGAAGCTTTGCCAAACTCAGCCTCCTTCATACAGTCTTGTATTTGACCTCCTCTTTCCCTTGTGATGGAGTGGAATAAGTGAGTGCCGTTAATAGTGACAGCCATTTAATTAATTAGAAGAGGATGGGCAGAGAAAAAATAAGAGAAAGGATTAAAGCAAGGCCTGGCAGAGGGAATAAAAGAGCTCTTGAAACTGATGAGGATTCATCTGTCACCTCCAGTGGTAGTTAAATAGCACAAAGCAAAAAAAAAAGGCAGAGAAATTCACCTGCCTTGTTTTATCTTTTCCTTTTAAGTCTTTTTTTGTCATTTAATGCCACAGAAAACACGAATCGTACCGTACAAGTCAACATAAATGGCTGTAGTTTTGAATTCTACAGAGTAAACACAGGAAGGCTAACATTAGCGGAGCTGTTTTTTATCGTCTGACTGGTGTAAATGTAGACATTGCTACACTACGTCGCTAACTCAAAGTTTTCATGAGCCGTTATACATGAGAGATCTGTTGAAACAACAAATGTGTTTAGCTTGTGACCTATGGTTCACTATTGGCCAGTGCTAACGGCATTAGCTGAGACTAGCGTGAAATCAAAATCAGATCAGTAGATAATGAATGACTCTTTAAAGTGACAGTGAAACATCTTTCTAATAACTCAGGGCTCTAATATATCTGAGAAAGTGTTTTGATGCTGATGCTAACCGCTTACGGCCTCAGTTAGAAGCTATTCGTAGCATAACTCTCCATCTGGGTTAGCATCTCATAGCAGTAGCCGCACAAAAACTTACTACTGGTTAACAGGAAGACAATTTTAAAAACTTACGGCTGTACTGTCTTGCATCTGATTTCATGAGTGAATTAAAGATTCAGAGTTTTCTATGTCGGGAAGACCAGCTGATTGTATCCATCCTCGTGGATGTGCAGGTAGAGACGGTAAACATTTTTTTCATCATGTTTCTGACTCTACAGCAATCCCTCACAGCAAACATACATGCAGCCACAGTGGAGAGGAAAAACTCCCTTTTAACAGGAAAACAGGCCCAGTGCTATCGTCTATAATCCAAGGTGTTGATGGCAGCAGCACAGCTGATATTTCTCTCCAGGATGGAGTCAAAGCCAAAAAGGATCAGACCAGACAAAACTACAATTATAAGAAAAATCTGAAAAAGCATATAGGTTGAACTAACAAATAGTGCAGAATGGGAGAATAGAGATAGAATGAAGCAGAATGTTGAAAAGTGGTCCCTATGTGCTCCGGCGGTCTAAGCCTATAGCAGCATAAACATCATTATACGCCTCAGAAAATGAAGGCAGATGATCATTTGTGTGAGGGTAATTTTAGGTTTGTAATGCGTCATGTTTGAAATCTCATTTGGTCTTGGAAGAAACTCTTGCAATGGGTATAAATAGTCTTAGATAAAAATGTAATATTAGTTAATTCAAACTGAAACAATGAAAGCAGAATTACTTTATATGAACCATCACTCCAAGATCTTTCAGTAAAGATACAGATTGAGATTTAAAAAAAAAAAACACATGCAAGCAGAAAAGAGGCCTCCAAATATACCTGACAGATATTTTAAGCAGACAACTTTAACTTTAGAAACAGTAGAAACAAAGTGCGGAGAGGAGGAGGCATTGACATGGATGCAACAGACAGAGTATCAGAAAGCATTTAACATTTTGCTTTCTACATTTTCTGTCACTCTTCCAGGAATGATTCAGCCTCTAGCTTTGCCCCAGGTTATATTCAGTCTCACTGAACGATTCCCACTACCCAACACACACACTCTGACAAACACAGAGGGGAAGCACACATGCACTTTTCTATGTTGTAGCTGTAATGCAGTGCACTGAGACAGAATGGAGAGATTTCTTTATCTTTTTGCTTTTACAAAGAAAAACATGGGGATTGCTCTAAAGACATCAGAACAGACACAGAGACTCAGCATGTGCTGGTGTGTATGTGTCAGAGCCTTTCATTACCACTTATAACCCAGTCAATGCAAAGCTGATTGGTCAACATGTAGCTATTGATTCATTGACCAATATAAACTCAAATGTTAAGATGTCCTCCCTGCACAGAGCTGCAACGATCCCTGTGAAATCTATATTGAATTACCTTCCACTTACGTCTGAATGTCTGAAAACAGAGCAGTTTACCGTAATGTTTCCTCTTTTCCTTGTTTTCTCTGAAATGTCTGTCACCAGAGAGGTGAAACCCGACATGAAATATCATCCCACTCTACCAAGAACCAGCTTTGGAAACCAAAACAAGTTGATGTTTCTGAGGAATCCATCATTTTTCTGAGCATTTAGCAGCTACTATCAGTCATTTGAAAAAAAGACAAATCAATAATGTGTGTTAAATGTCTCTTCTAGTTTTATATTGCCTTCCTGTCATCCCTGCACAGGTCTATATTAGGCATAGCCTGATTACTGTCATGAAGGAACACTGATAAAAAAAAAAATCACACTTTCAAAACTACTAAAATCAAGCTGTTTTTTTTTTTGTTTTTTTTAGAAAAACATACTGGCGATGCTCACTGCCAGTCAGCTGGCTTAACAGAGGCTTCAACACATTTAACTTGCTCCAAGTCAAACTGGCTTTAGTAAAATACTGGAAATTAAACAACCAGTGTTCATAATTCTTAAAGGTACAGACATCAAACTACAAGAGGCAGGTCTGTTTAGCAGCTGATGGCTCTGGGACAATTTTCCCACCTTGTCAAGCGGTGGCGACCCGGATCCCGCTTCTTCCTGTTACACACTGTAGTAAGGGAAGGCATGTTGATTAAAAGATGCTAGTCACAATCTGAAATGAAGGGGTGCATTTGGGGCAGGGCGGCCTTTTACAGCTGCCTTTTGTATCTCTGCTTCTGTCTCCTTGAACCCCAGTCAGCCTCAGCAGATGGCCGCTTTTTTTTTCATTTCATTTTATATTTTTTACTTAGGAACAATATTGAACTTGTACTTTCTAACTTTTACTGTTAAGTAAAGCCGGTACTTAAACGTTTATCCAAGTCTTTTTTTTAACAGAGGTATTTGTGCTTTTAGTTTAGTAAAGACTGAGTACTGTTGACACCCTCTAAAGTTCCTTAAATCATAGACCCCTTTAAACTAATCGGTTATAAATCTTGAATTAAAGGAACTCTGATTGTGCTTAAACCAAATTCAATTCTATTGTTAGTTAAGTGTGATTCATATTAAGATAGAAAGCTTACGATCATAAAAATTGGTTTGTATAACATCTTATTTCCATTTTTCTGTCAGTTCTTATTAATAATGTTTTGACAATTATGTGAAAAAATTAATGGAAATAACTAAACCTCTACCTACAGGTAGGGTTTTTTTATTAGAGTCACAGAACCAGATTTTTTCTTATAGTGAATCATTGATGGATTACAAAAATACATCTTAAATCATCGGTTGTCTGAGCCAAAGCTATAAAAGGCACGCATCTTCGCCACCCAATCAGATGACTCAGGTAAATAACCTGAAAATACCAGCATGTTGTACTGTCTGTGTATATCTAGCAATATATTGGCAGTAGTTTATGTAAAGGTTTTGCTTTGGCCATTGCAATAAAATAAACATGATTAGATATAACAGGTACTTTAAAGTGTTTTAGCAGCAGGAGGAATAAACTATGATTGGTTGTGATTTCTAATGGTAAGTTAAAATAACCGATGAGACAATCTTTTAAATGACACTCAAGAAGTTTTAGCTGTAAGGACTGATGGATGGATAATCTCACAGCTTGGAAAATGCCAAGCTGCGTCATTCTGGAATGGCAAACATAAATGAAATATTAGGTTCTCATTTTCTTGAAATGATGGAGCATCTGAACGCTTTAAGGCTTAGTAGCTTCATCGTGGATGTAAATATTAGTGTATTAGAATTAATGAGCATTTTCTCTGAGATAGTTTTGTCTGGTAGTGCACAAAGCATAAAATTGAAAATACTTTTAGTAGTCTCTACAGTATGTCAAATCTTTACCTCTTCAATGCTGTTAAGTTTGTTATAAATTAAAAAAATAAATCCTCAGCTTAATGTGTGGTTACTTTGAAATATATTATGTCATCGTTTCTTATTGGTTTATTCTCGTAAAACATGTTTTACCTCGGTGTGTGCGTGCTGCTCTGTCGTCATATTGGAGTGAGGTCCCGTCCCATCAAAGTGAGGACCGTTTTTTCCAAACCTTGCAGCTCTTCACGCTTTGCTAACAGTTATGTTTAGGCCTAGGAAGTGAACTGTTTAGATTAGGGTCAGGCTCAGGTAGGTGATGGTAAAATTTATGAAAAAATACAGCAGACGGAGCGTGCATTCATCCTACGAGTGCGTTACGTTAGGTGTGTCTGGAACGTTATTTACACTAGCAGCATCATACGGGTGTTCATTTATTTATTCACGCTACGCTGCATGCAGGGGGCCGCCAGGAATTTGGGGCCCCATTAAAGACATATGATATTGCAATTTCACAGGAAGGGGGGTGTCAATATATATTTATGATTTGTTTCACTGTTTAGTGCTGAAAAATGAGGGACAATATAAAGATTATTTATTTTACTGCTGGATTTTCTTTTTATATTTGAAAATATAGCAGAACAAATCATTCCTGAGGCCCCCCTCAGTCAAGGGCCCTTACAATCATCCAAACTTTGGCCCCCCATACGGCCCCCCCTGGCTGCTTGTAAATTACATTCTTCCAATTTCAGATGTGCATTGGCTCCTCTGTGGTCTTTGTTTTACAAGTCACCACTAATTGTCAAGCCTTTAAAGTCGTAGGGAAGTCATATTTAAATGTCAAATCATTCTGGCTTAAGCATGTATATAAATGTACTCTTTATCAAACCATATTGTTCCAAAATGTAGAAAATTTCTATAAAAAAAAAAATCCTGTCTTAAAATTGGCCAATCATATAACAACGGTCATCTGTCAATCAAATTTTAAAAATAGCGTCTTGATTCATATGTCACAGCTAATTTACGCAACGGTTGAAATAAGAAATAAGAATAATTTTCTTTTATATTGACCTCCGACACTAAGCTCTCGTCCTCTTGCATGTTTCCTCTGTCCATAGCGTTCCTTGACAGTGTCGTTTCTAAGTCACCAATTTAGTGTTACGTGGTCCCAATGGAATTTCCAATTGGGAACCTACTAGCACTAAGTTGCTAACTGGTTAGCAACGATGCTTCCGACAAACCGGCCACAATCAAACTTGCTTGCGAATCTTCCGCCACAACAATCCCAACATATTCTCATTATAGGTTGGTATGAAATCGTACGAAAAGTTATGCACACTATTTCGTACGTTTTGGACGTTCTTCCTCAAAAAACCACATCAGTGCGCATGCGCTGGCAGACAGAAAAAAAAAGCCGATCCACGGACGGAGGTAAAACTGGGAAAACAGTGCAATGATCACTTATTCATGTCTTTAACTACGTTGCTTGCTGTTTTATATCTTAGGGTTAGGGTCAGGGTTAGGGCTAATTGTAATTTATATTCTATATTCGTGAATGGTGCGTAAGATGCGCATGCGCATACGACGAAAAAAACGTCCAAAACGTACGAAATTACGGTGCATAACTTTTCGTACGATTTCATACGAACTCATAATGAAAATACACTGACAATCCCGCCCCCTTGATAAACGACCAATCAGTGTTCTTTGACAAACATGGATGTCTCAGTAAAGCACATTCAAATAAATCTTACTCTTAATAAAAAAACACTTATCATTTATTTAACAGTTTGTAATAATATTATATTTAAAGTACTTTAGAATTTGTAATCCTAAATATGATCAGACTTTTTCTTTAAAGCTTAAGGCTTTTTGTTAGAGCATAGAAAAGGTTCAGAAATGACTGAACATCAGGCAGTCGAATGGGGTGAACACACGGTCCTCACTGCATATAGCAAAACAGAAACCTGTGTGTCAGGGGGGCGGTATTGTATGTTGTAAATCGCTCTAATCAATTGTGGCCTGTGTCAAGGCATGCCAGACATGTCTGTTTTACATTTGGGGGTCGGGTGTTCTGGTGTGTTTGTGCACATGTGGAAAACCGTCACATGACTGCTAACACCCAGCCGTCTGTCTCCAGGACAACAGATAACGGCCGGCTTGATGTTTGAAAGAAACGTGGAGATTTTTCTCATGGAGAATCCATCCGGGAATAAATCTAAGGATGAGGATGGTTTTATGGGGTTAATTTTAGGTTCTGCATCCGTTTTGAGAAACACACCCTTTCCCACACTTCACTGGTAAAATATTGGGATTATGCAAACTTTTTTTTTCCAACCTTACCATGGCCATTTGGCCTAATTAGATGATTGAAAATATCCCCGTCCTTCCTGACATAAGTCATTACTGTAACCCCTCCAAGTCGGACCGAGACATCCAGAGTCAGCACTTTGAAACTGAACACCCATCATACACACATACTGAAACACTCATGGCGCCCCGTGGCTGAGATGAAAGGTTCTGATGCCTCTCAAGGAGCAGAAATCTGTCATGTAACACGTCTGCTGTCATACCCGATGTTACCGTTACACCAACAAGGTGAAAATACACTAAAATCTGGTCATTCAAGACCTACGGATATTAGGTTTCATTTTAATTGCACTTTGTAACATTAATCATAGTGAGACGTTGAGCTTTGAATTTTATTTTCTAGTCATCGACAGACTGAAGGTTTACCCTATTGCTCTGAGACTATTCAAAATATTGCAGGATGGAAAGGGGAGATTTTAGCGACAAGCTGCCATATGCTGTCAATGCTTTGAATCGCAGCAGATCCATCAGAGATTTTTCAAAAGATGCAGAAATGGTTTGGATTAAATGTTTATGGTTGTTCAGCAATGCTTCATTCCTTTTCTTTTCTATATCTGCTTCTGTTTCCTTGAACCCCAGTCAGCCTCAGCAGATGGCCGCTCACACTGAGCCTGGTTCTCCTGGAGGTTTCTTCCTGTTAAAAGGGAGTTTTTCCTCTCCACTGTCGCTACAAGCATGCTTAGTTTGAGGGATTGCCTTCGAGTCAATGAGTCGATGCAATCAACTGGTTTTCCTTAGATAGAAAACTGTGCATCAATTTAACTGAATGATCTGGTGAACTGTAAAGTTTCTTGAGATGACGTGTTCTGAAATGGCTTTATATAAATAAACTGGATTGAATTGAATCATGGAGTCATGAAAATACTTGGACAGGTCCATTGGAGACACATAGAGCAGCCTTACCGCTCACTCATGGAAAAAAACTGTTCATTAAAGTCGGGCGAGTATGACTTTATGCCCTTTTTTGGGACGATTCTTCAGTTCAATTCAATTCAGTTTATTTCTATAGCAACAATTCACAACACACGTGATCTCAAGGTATTTTACAGTTCACCAGATCATCCAGTCAAATTGGTTCTAAGTTTTCGTTCTAAGGCAAACCAGTTGATTGCATCGACTCATTGACTAGAAGGCAATCCCTCACACATACCATGCTTGTAGTCGTGCAAGTTTTTTGGATTAGGCTGAGTTTCAGCCTGATCGTGCATCCTGTAGTGTAATGGGGGTTCTAACAACCACCTCCCGATCAGGAATCGTGAGGTTGGGAGAAAATCAAATGTATAAAATTCAGTCGGCCGTCGTGAGGTGTTCGTGGACAAATCCTGCTGTTGAAGCAGAGCTGCGAGCCGATTTACCAGAACCTCGCACACTGTGCATGTGCAAACAAGCAAGTTCTTCATCTTCCTCCAGATTAATGAGTCCGACAAGTGCTGACGTGTGGTTATGCAGTGTTTGCAGGTAGCTTGCATCAGAACATCGAGCCGTACAGTGTGAGAACAGACATTTTAAGTTGGGAACTTGCTGCGGTTTTTATCATACTGTTTGAGCTGTAGCTGTATACAAGGATTGAAAATATCGTAAAGTGTATGCCCGGATTTACCGAGATGAGAAGGCGGGTGGAAATGACGCAGTTCTGTGACATCACTGAATAAAAAGTGGAAAATCAAACAAGATGATTTTTACACTTCTGATCCATTTCCCATACTCAAATTTACATAATTCTGATGCTTTACTGATTCCAGAGCTCTGTTTGCTTTAATGCTCTCGTAATTACTGGGGATTTTTTTAAAGCATCTCATAAAATCCTCACTGCAAGAGATATGAATGAATGAGTGCAGACATGTTCATCCTAAAGGCAACATGAGTTCACCAAAAACTCATGTTAAGAGGAAAAAATATGAAACTGTCAAAGTTCAATCTGATTGTATTTTTAAATCGAAGGCCAATAAAGTTGTAACCATTCCTCTCATTAAGAGATTTACATTTATCATAGAAATAGACTGAAAAGAAGCGTCCGCCTGGATCGGGTTATTACTGATTTTGAGTGAAAGTGAAAATAGTAAAAACTGAATTATCCTTAATACTGGCACCAATACTGATATTGATATCGGATATTAGTTTATCTCTTAATTAAATGCTTTAATCCCCAACCGTCATTTACAGCACAGTTTCTGCCAGTTGTTACTGAAGATGCCAACTAGTAAGACAAAAAGCCTCCCCCAAGGGGATGACGCCCTGAATTAAGAGCCTTTTCATCCGATCAAAACTAACCGATTAGGAGGAGCTCTTCCAAAATCTGGGTAAAATGTTCTAGAATATTAAAAGGCATGAAACCAAACATGACTGTAGCTTTAAAAGAGATTAACATCAAATAAAAGGGATCCCCCCCCAAATTATTCATATTGTTAATAACAATTGACAGCAGTTTCAAAGAAGTCAGCAAGTTTATTTGTATAAGAATATTCATTACATGGGCAATTCAAAGTGCTTTACATGACTTAGATAATAAAATAGAATTCCTTTTTTCAATTCAGTTTATTTCTATAGCACCAATTCACAACATACCATCTCAAGGCACTTTCTAGTTCACCAGATCATACAGTCAGATTGATACAAAGTTTTCTATCTAAGGAAAACCAGCTGATTGCATCAACTCATTGACTCTTAAGCAATCCCTCACACCAAGGATGCTTGAAGCGACAGTGGAGAGGAAAAACTCCCTTTTAACAGGAAGAAACCTCCAGCAGAAGAAAAATAAAAGCAGAATAAAAGCAAATAAAGATAAAAACATAAGTAATAAAAAAACAAAACAGTTGAAAGCTGACGTAAAAATTATTATAAAAATGTTACATCAAGAGTCAGATTTTTCTTTGCTGTTAAATTGTTTTTTTTTTTTCATTTTTGCTTCTTCTTATTAAATTAGTGTATTAATATTTCAAAACTTTTAGATCATCAATCTTTTTTTTCCAGGTGCTTAGATCCCAACTGTAACAAGGTTATTTCTTTAGGCGAGGAGGAGAATCAATTAAAGAATTTCAAAAGATTTTTTTTTTAGTTTGCTGTTTTATTTTTATTAAGGAGCATTCAAATTATAGCTCTTTATTCCTTCCTCTCTCATGACATGTCATTTGGACGTTCCATCTAAGATCCAACTCTGTTTCAACCACCTTCAGCTTTTCAGCGTGTTTCCTGTTAAAAACAAGGGCGTCCAGAAACGCCGCTGCATATAGGTGACGATGGCAGCACTTTGGTTCGTTTAAACAGAAAGCTAAATGAAACAGATTCTTTGGTGTGTTTGTGTAAGTCTTGCAGGTGGGGGGTAGACATCAAAGCCAGAATAAAATAATAAATAAAAACTATGCGCCTGTAAGTGTAAGCCTCATTAAATGAGCCTCATACACGGCTCGGTGCTGTAAACATGCTAATAATTCTTAATGACATTCTTTTACATCCATATATGCATGTGAACTGTGGACCGTTAACCCTCAGAACCCCATCCTGGTGCTCATCTCCACGCGGTCACCACCACTGCGTGGTACCAGTGTTCTATCAGATGAGCATACCCCGTCAGATCAGCATATCCATAGTCAATATGCATGCTCAAGACATCATATTTGCATTTATCCCTTTAGTTTTGTACAAAAAATAGACTTTTATCTACCCCAACAAGCGTGTATCATTTTAGTCCTGTACAAAACAACTGTTTAAGGTCAGATTGCCATACGCTTCAAAAAACACCAAGGTATGGGAACAATATTGTAATGAAATTATTTGCACGTGTGTGGAGAGTTCTGTGTCTGTATCCTGATTTGTGAGTGGGCAGCGGGAGTTAAAAGTGTGTAAATAAATCTGGAAATGTGTGAGGAGATTTGTGTGTCTGTACTGCAATCAAATGTGTAAAAAAATCCACAAACCTGTATTCAGATCTGCAAATGTGCACTAAGATCTCCAAATGTGCACTAAGAT
>NW_015150615.1:447538-448663 GCF_000732505.1 Cyprinodon variegatus
CATTCAAGATTAAATTAAAAGATAATGCACAAACTTAATGGTTTGTGTTTTGCAGTCTAAATTGCCTCGGAGCAGCCCTGTTTTCCTGCTTTATTGGGAGCCGTTTTTCTTTGGCTCCAAAAGCTCTCACGTTTTACACCTTTTTTTATAGCCCGGCCCTTGCTGCTCCTTCCTGTTTTACAAATGCAGCTTTAAATAAGGTCACGTTTGCTGTTTTTTTTTTTAAATAAACAAGCTTTTAGTTTAGTATAATTGTGTTTGTGTGCATGTTGGTAGAGATGGACAGCTTGCATCAGGATTGGCTGTTTGGATTTCTTTTAATTAGTTTCTACCTGAGGCTTGTAGCACTCTGTTAGCTCTCAGAGCAAGAAGAATAAAAAGCTTCACATCGAGTTTCACAAGGAGATGTGGAGCAAAATAAAGCAATGAAAGATGAAGCGCAGAGCCAGGCAGCAGGGAAAACATGGGGAAAAAGAGCTATATCATGTATATTATCCTCCGGCCGGTAAATTTAAGGGTGTCCGTTTGCGTTGAAACAGACCGGGCGTTATCATAATCGCCCACTGCCTACCTGACAGGACCTTAAAGTGATCCTGTCATTTTATTTACACCCAGACCACTGTGCGATTTACTCTGAGACACACACACACGTACGCAAACACTCCTAACTTCCCCAGTGAGCCCAGTCGGGTGGGTTGGATGACATCTCTTGATCAGAGCTGTCCAAAGAGATCAGAGCAGACTGGCAGGTAATAGATACCCAGCAACTAACCAGACTGCTTTGCAAAGAGTGTGTGTCCCTGCAGAAGTATGCACACATGTGTTGTGTGTGTGAAAGGGTGCAAGAGGAATTTCCACATGAAGCTGATGTGTTTACTGCAAAAATGAAAAATAACTACAAATTTCTTAAAACTGGTGCATTTTTCCGTAATTTCAGGAGGTTAATATGATTGTCTGCTAATGGAATGATTTTTTAAGCCTGTAAGGTATTCTGCACTTAAAATTAGATAATAGAGTTGTTTTTTTTCTTATTTTGACTGTAAATCATCTTATTCCATCAGCTAATTTTATTAGTTACCTGCTCAAATAATTCAATTCAGTTTATTTATATAGCACCAATTCACA
>NW_015150615.1:448844-450070 GCF_000732505.1 Cyprinodon variegatus
GGAAGAAACCTCCAGCAGAACCAGGCTCAGTGTAAGCGGCCATCTGCTGAGGCTGACTGGGATTCAATGAGACAGAAGAAAAAATACACTAATTTCATGAAAATATTGATTTATATTTCAGGTTTTGCAGTGTTGTTGTTGTTATAAATGTGTATATTGCATCACATGTTGTGTTGTTTGTTCGGGTATTCTGCGTTTTTTGTTTTAGCAAATCACATCTCAGGTCAAAGAACCCAACCGTAGAACCATAATAAAGATCAAGAAAATAAGGGAAGAGAAAGAGAAATGCTCCTCCTGCTTACTAGGCTAACTCTGCATACTCCCATCTCCCTCTTTCCAAACTAAAAACTGAGGATGACATTTATATATACGACTACCCCAGAGATGAATCCTCACCCCGCAGCTGTTTCAGAGACTGGTCAGAGTGGAAATTTATCGTGACGTTTTCGTCAAATGTTTCGTTTCATGATAAAATATTTTGCAACAAACGTACAATAAGGCTCCGCTTATAGATGACTTATAAATTGTTTATTAATCTGTTTTATAATTTATTAAACACTGTATAACTCATGCATAAGTGCTTATTATGGATTTAACTCTGTGTGAAATGTTGGATTTAGGCAACATTAGATGAACAAAATTTAGTTGAACTGTTTAAGCTCATTATTTGTTCACTTAACTCTTATTTAATGCATAATTAACACCAATTTATTATTAAGATAACTATTAACTATTTATTAGCATTCTTTGAGGGGATTCTGACTTTAAAGTCGTAGCAAATCTATATAGTGATTAATGATGTTTTAAAAAATGGCTTTATTACCAGATTTATTTATTTTTAATCAAATAGAGCATTGACTTATTCAAAGACTATAATTTAATAAGGACACACTGATAAAAGTGTTCTTCTTTCTGTGGATAGTGTTCTGAAGAAGCCTGTTTTAAATGGGGCTGTTTTTTAGTTACGTAGAAAAGGCTGCAAAGAAGTAATAAATAATTTTTCTCATCATTATTACAGTTAGAGGTGGGTATTGGCAAAGAAGTCATGATTCGATTCGAATCACGATTCACATGCCACGATGCGATTCTATCACGATGCATCATGATACTTGAAATATTGCGATGCAATGCGATATTTTCACTGAACACTGTAAGAAAAAGATACAGCCCTTACCAGTGGCTGACCGGCTGGGTATGATCTGGATAGTGTCTTCAATTGATACATA
>NW_015150615.1:450925-452733 GCF_000732505.1 Cyprinodon variegatus
TTTTTTTAATAATCGATTCTTGCCTTCAAGAATCGATGCAGTAGATCACAAAAATTAGAATCGCGATGCATCGATATGACGATTATTTTGCACACCCTTAATTACAGTAGTACCAATTATAGTAACACAGCAGAATCCAGAGAGTAGACTCAAACTTTATACTTAAACCTAAACTTTGTTAGTGGTTGAAAAACTGCTCTGGACCAAAGCGCAGTCTGACGCTCAGAGCCACATGGTGAGTTTGAATAATTTAATGAACTCCTTCTAGCAGAAAAGACTGACTACTGACTGAGACCCTAAATAGAGGAGAAAACAGGTGCAAACAGCAAGAAAAAAAAGGACACAAACAGAAGGTTCTGCATGGAAAGAAAAAAATGGAAGACTGGGGTCAGCAATTATGGGGAGTGGCAGCCTAGGGGTTTGGGCATTGTGCTTGGAATCCTGAGGTTCTGAGTTCGAACCCCATTCCCACAGATTGCTGCTCTGGGTCTCTGAGCAAGACTTAACCCCACACTGCTCCCCGGGCGCCCAACGATGGCAGCCCCACTGCTCGCCGCGTTAAATGGACAGGTACATTTCTCCGGAGATCAAGTTCAATTATCATTATTATTATTTACCGTTTACAGGTGAGGACGTGCTATATGTGCCCCGTTTTCCTGCCTCTGCCCTTCAAAAAGACATTGCATGCTCCTAAATGACTCCTAAAAAACCGACATGGTGCCCGACATTCCAAGGCAGCAATCCTTCTAGAGCCTGATTTAATCTGATAAAACTCTCCAACACGTCCGATCAGCTGTTTGGTCTCAGTGAGGAGGATGTTTCAGGTGTCTGAGAAGCAGCAGATGTTTGTCTTTTTCTTTGCAGATCTGCTTCAATCTTTGTAGGTTTCCTGGTTTCACTTTGAGCAGCTTACATGTATGTGTCCAGAGTTAATGCAGCTGTTTGATACTCCGTCACCTGTTTATGTTAGCAGATCTAGAAACATCTTTCTAGACACTTCTTTTGTTTGTCTAAAGAAAAAATAATAAATCATACAAAGGATTCTTTGTTTTTCATGTGTTTTACATGAAACAGAATAAATGTAAATCATTGATGAATCACATCATTTAGATCATAGCACTTTAAACTAGATAAGTATTTTTTTTAACCTGATAATGTTTTTACCAAATTTTGAGTTGAAGTTCTGGAGCGTGAAGTTATGACGTGATGTCATAAATGTTTCATTCATAATATCGAACACATCTGCAGGGAAACGCAGAACAACGTAATACCAGCAGTAAACTATACTGATGTAGCATGTTTAGCAAATAGCTACAAGTAGCAGTTACAGCTAGAATAGAATAGAATAGATTAGAACAGAGCAGAATAGAGCAGAATAGAACAGAATAGAACAGACAAGAACAAAATTGATTAGAATGTATAATGTAGCATGTTTTGCAAATAGCTCCATGTAGCAATTAAAGCTAGAATTGATTAGAATAGAATAGAACAGAGCAGAATAGAATAGAATATAACAGAATAGATTAGAATAGAACAGAATAGAATAGAGTTGATTAGAATAGAATAGAGTAGAATAGAACAGAACAGAATAGAACAGACAAGAACAGAATTGATTAGAATGTATAATGTAGCATGTTTTGCAAATAGCTCCACGTAGCGGTTAAAGCTAGGATAGAATAGATTAGAATAGAATAGAATAGATTAGAACAGAGCTGAATAGAACAGAATAGAACAAAATAGAATAGAACAGAATAGAAAAAAAAAAAAAAAAAAAAAAAAAAAAAAAAAAAAAAAAAAAAAAAAAAAAA
>NW_015150615.1:453497-455330 GCF_000732505.1 Cyprinodon variegatus
AATAGATTAGAATAGAACAGAATAGAATAGAGTTGATTAGAATAGAATAGAATAGAGTAGAATAGAACAGAACAGAATAGAACAGACAAGAACAGAATTGATTAGAATGTATAATGTAGCATGTTTTGCAAATAGCTCCATGTAGCAGTTAAAGCTAGAATAGAATATAACAGAATAGATTAGAATAGAACAGAATAGAATAGAGTTGATTAGAATAGAATAGAATAGAGTAGAATAGAACAGAACAGAATAGAACAGACAAGAACAGAATTGATTAGAATGTATAATGTAGCATGTTTTGCAAATAGCAGTTAAAGCTAGAATAGAATATAACAGAATAGATTAGAATAGAACAGAATAGAATAGAGTTGATTAGAATAGAATAGAATAGAATAGAGTAGAATAGAACAGAACAGAATAGAACAGACAAGAACAGAATTGATTAGAATGTATAATGTAGCATGTTTTGCAAATAGCAGTTAAAGCTAGAATAGAATAGATTAGAACAGAGCAGAATAGAACATAACAGAATAGATTAGAATAGAACAGAATAGAATAGAATAGAAAATCCCTTTATTGTCCCACATGGGGAGATTCTGATGTTTACAGCAGCAAAAAGATTATAGAAAAAAATGGTCACACAAAAGTGGGACTTAGAAAAATGTATAAGAATAATATAATAGTAAATAGTAAACAAATAAAAAATAAAATACTGTGCTGTTAAGTGTTTTAACAATATAAAACTTTGCACCTGCATAATAAATAACCAATATGCAGCTATGGACATTTTTACAGTAATGGATATTAGAAAATAGCAGCAACATCAGAGATGTGCAGAATGACAGCAGCAGGTTATTTAACTGACTAAGGTAGATTCTAACCTGCATCCATCTGTTGTTTTTGGAAACGTTATACATGTCTGTTATACATGACAGACAACAGAAAGACAAATAGCATCCTCTGCTGCACATTAAAATACGACAAAGTGAATTTGACCTCATTTAATTTGACCTAATGTCAAATATCCATAAATCTGTGCTTGATTGCTCTGTTATCTGAGACAAGAAACTGAAGCGTAATTAAGCGAAATGCAGATGTATATAATCTTAAAATGACCTGAAAACAGATTAATTCAATCCAGATTTCTGTTGGTACTCGTTCCCTCTGGGTGGGGGGGTGGTGTTCAAACTGCTAGAGAGCCCTTGTTAGATCGGTGGCCTGCAGGCTGATTTCCTTTGATGTATTGCTGCATGTTTCTGACTCTACATGTGGCACCTAACAAAACAGCATCCGTACCAAAAATAAGAAGTGTTGTGTATGAACACAAGCGTCAGGAAGGCAGCAGCTCTCCTGTGCAGCGCTGCAGGGACAGCGAGGTGAACATGTTGTCAGGAGCCCCCAGCTGACTGGCACCAGGAGATGATTAGCCGGGCTAACATGGCGCCGAGCTACATCTGTGTTTGGGAGCAAACCGAGCTGAGATGCTGACGGCTGCCGCTCCAAGTCCCGCTGCATCAGTTCTGTTGTTTTTGTCTGTTTACCACTAAAAAAAACCAGTAAACTAGAGAAAAACCTAAAGAATCATAGCAGGTAACGTTCTTAGAGATTACATCTGAGAACTTTGATTATCTCTAATAGGCCTGCAGTTTAACGATTGATTAATCTACTGATTTTTATTTTTTTTAACAACTTATTAATCGGTTTATTTTTATTTATTAATAATTTAATTGGTAAGTGAAAATATCTTAATATGAAAGCATTTGTGCTAAATATACAGTTTGTTGCAAGTTTTAAAGTGAATTGAAAATGGTATATATATATATATATATATAT
>NW_015150615.1:455605-470190 GCF_000732505.1 Cyprinodon variegatus
TATATATATATATATATATATATATATATATATATATATATGTTTATTTAAAATTTGCAATTTTTTTTTCCATATTCCAAATGTCTGTTTATTAAAAAGGATTATTTAATAAACATTTCCTTCTAATTAGTCAAACAAATAATCGGTTGACTAATGGATTGCAAAAATAATAAATAGTTGCAGCCTTAGTTTTATTCTTTTAACTTTTTCTGTTTTTAACATCATCTTATGCATCAAAAGACAAACGATGCCTTATATATATTTTTATTGGTTTAAAAAGAGATAGAACCATTTTCCTGTCGGCCATTAAAGTTGATAATCTGACCTCCAGCTGCTGCTCTGTTGCAGCAGAACGTCTCAGCAGTGGAGCAGAAGTGAATCCGCCGACCTGCACTGATCCTGAAGCTCTGCTACAACTTTAGAAAGTCGTGTTTAAAGAAGCGATTCCATCCGTCAGCCGTCAGGGTCGATGCAGCGCCTCTCACACCTGTTAAATCCCCCGGCTAATATGTCTGCGCATGTCAAATCACTGTAATTAAGCATTATTGATCTCAGATTCAATTAACTTTATTAACGTGGGTTGCACTGGTGATGGTAGAGGGAGGGTGGAGATTAGAGGAGCAGCCTGTGAGGAGGCGTCTCACAGCCGCTGCCACTTCGTCTCAAGAAGAAGAAAAGGGAGTGATGCTTGTTCACCTGCACCCCCCCTTTCCTCCAGAGATCCGAGCTGAAGTGTAAACACACAGCGCTGACGTGCCTGTGCGTCTGAAAGGGCTGTTAAGTGATTATATAAGCGTGATAAACTGTTTCCTAACATCATAACATCTGCAGAAAGATTTCCTCCCTTTATGGGCAGACAGGAACACCAAGATGTTGCTCAGCTTCATCATCTTCAGAAGTGTTTTCTGATTCCACTGTGACTCCCAGTGTTACAGTATTGCTGCTTTAGCAGCTCTGTCAGAGATGTGGACTTTGATGAAACTTTTGCAGCTTCAAGGAGACGCTCCGTCTTTATTTCAGTTTTTTTCTTCTGCCCCGATCCTATGAGATCTCTTGTCCTGCTGACGTCTGGTCAGGAATTGGCTCCGTCTCTCCTCACACTAATTAAAAACTGACCTGCTTACCTGCCGTTCGGCCTTCCCTCCCGCTGTTCGGGTGCTTCTTGTGGTCGTCGCAGGGTTCTGGCTCATGGTGTCTGGGCCGAAGCCAGCCGCCCTCTGAGGTCCCACTTTTGACCACTTTCCAACTTTTATTGTCCTCCCCCCAAGTATCCACCTTCTCTCCTTCTCTCAGTTTATAATAGGAATGATGTGGGTTTATTGGGCTGAAGTTACTGCAGCCTTGAATGCCGAACTTTGCTTGTCCTTATACTTCTTCCAGTATATTAGGACCCCAAGTCGGCCTCAGCAGATGGCCTGGTTCTGCTGGAGATTTCCTCTCCACTGTCGCTACAAGCATGCTTAGTGTGAGAGATTGCCTTCAAGTCAATGAGTCGATGCAATCAGCTGGCTTTCCTTAAATGGAAAACTTTGAATCAATCTGACTGGATGATCTGGTGAACTGTAAAGAGCCTTGAGATGAAATGTGTTGTGAATTGGCACTATAGAAATAAACTGAATTGAATAGGACTCACTGACCGGTGAGTAGCTTCCTTCCAGGTGCACAACAGTTTTCTCTCTGCTTTGGTGACGCAGAGTAAACTGTCTTCATGTTCTCCACATGTCGGCTTCATGGCGTTTAGCTCCACTTTTAGGCAGACACTCACCCCTGCTTTGCGTTTAGAAACCAACCTGCTTGTTCTGCAAAAAACATCCATCCATTTTCCCTCATGCTTTATCCCAGCAGGGATCACGAGGGGTGCTGGTGTCTATCTCCAACTCTACGGGCGAGAGGCGGGGTCCACCCTGGACAGGTCTCCAGTCCATCGCAGGGAAACACAGAGACACACAGAGACAAACAACCATTCACACACACACTCAAACCTAAGGAGAATTTAGAGAAGCCAATTAACCTAACAATCATGATTTTGGACTGTGGGAGGAAGCCGGAGTACCCGGAGAGAACCCACGCATGCTCAGGGAGAACATGCAAACTCCATGGAGCAAGATCCTGGGCCGGGAAGCGAACCTAGAACCTTCCTGCTGCAAGGCAGCAGTGTTACCCTCTGTGCCGCATGCCTCAAAGTAAATATAATATTATATGACATAGATAATTATTATTAAAAGGTTTGTTTGGTTCAGTAAATCCATTCATTATGTGAAACATTAAACTAATTAACTAAACACAGACTGAGGTTTTCAAGCCTTTTCTTCCTGATAACTATGATGATTTCCAGGTTACAGCTCATGAAAGTACATTAAACACCAATATCAACACATTTTAACACAGAAATATGGACTTAATGAAAAGTTCCTGATTTAAATTGAATTTCTGTAGATTTTCTGATAACAGATCTGTTGGCTTTAATGATCTCAGCATTACTGCAGGTTTTTTAGAGGCTGTCATAAACTCCTCTCTATAAGCGTTATGATACTCATTATGTTTATATTTACATCCCAAAGGGTAACTTGATCAGTGTGAGGTCATAAAAGGAAGATATAGAAACAGGAAATATTCCTAACAGGACAAATAGAATAGCTGGAAGACTTCAGATTAACTGTATTCATTCAAACTAAAGGCAGGCGCCCATAAATGGGTAAAACATCTTTGTCAAGAGATGTTTAAATTAAATCACTAATTGAAATAGACTGACTCGATGTGACCATTTTCACCTCTACTTTGAACCCTCTGCGTTTATAACCGGACTAAAATCTCCCGTCTGAGTCTGAAAATGCTCTCAGTGCTTCAGGATGAATCAGTCCACTGCTGCAGGAGATTATTGAACTCAGCAGGCGATTATTTTGGCAAACTTTTCACTTCCTCATTGTCTTTTTTTAACTATCACACACTTGCAGGGACACAGATGGCTGCACAGACAAACAAATCCATATTTTGCTCTTTTCACACAAATCTAGCTTGTTTGAGGTGTTCCTTGTGCTTTAAAGGTGATTCCACATTGAGGTTTGGCTTCAGCTGTTCGCAGCGTTATTCTCTTACACAGCTGTCGTTTTGGCTGATGCAGAACAGATGGCGTGTACATGCGGGTCTCCTCGGCTGCACGTATGTGCAGGCGGCTGATGTGTCTCTGAGACAGACGGGGAAAGAGAGAGAGGAGAGAGAAACAGGGCGACGCGTGGAAACAGTAATCTGTGTATTGTCTTCACTAGTGTCAAAAAATGCAGCTAAAATGGATCATCGCTCCAGTCCATTACTGCCCTAAAATGAATGAGCATAAACGCATGCAGAGGAAGGGTGTCATGTGACCCTGCAGCATGTTTAAGGGCTCTCACTGTGAGACGGCGCTGGAACAGATCACATGTTCCACAAAGAAACACAAACGTTTCTCGCCCCGCGGGCAGAAAGTTGTTCCCGCGCTGCACTTATCGTAGAGCCGGTGTGTGTGTGAGAGACATGTAAGGGGCTCCGGGACCTCTGTGCATCTGTTTATCTCACGGCACTGTTGTATCATCGCCAATGGCAACAGAGACAATGACAAAGACTCCTCTCTGTTTTGCTGCTCCTGCAGTACGCACATATGCACACCCTCACACACAGCCCTGAGGAGCTCACTATGAGATGCCAGCTAGCAGGTTACATGGAGAGGAAACACCGTGCAACGAGTCCATGAACTCCAGCTACAGCCGGAGTGGAGATATTAAAAAAGAAAGAAAAAAGACAAAGAAATGGGTGAAATGTTCACATCCATGATGTCTCTACTTTAGGGAACATCATTATAGAATAAAGGGAGAGAAAATTTCTATGTATGGATGCAGATTCCTATATGAGCAAGGAGGAGGAAATATCTGTCATGAAAAGATTGATATTATGAAAAAAGAAGACAGTTATCAACATTTAAAAGCATGAAAGCATCAAACAATTATTGCCTCCATCCATCCGTCAGTGGTGTTTGTAGTCATCATGTTTTTCCATAAATTTTTGATTAAAATCTTTTAAAAAAGAATAGAAAATAACATAATAAGTATTTCAAATTAAAATCAGTATCTGTTTTATATATATATATATATATATATATATATATATATATATATATATATATATATATATATATATATACAGCATCATCTCATTTTATAACATTCTTTCTTAAAAATAAATCTAAAGAAGAAACAAACCAAACTTTATTCATTTGACAAAAAACGCTCTAAAAACGTTATTAATACCAGAGATGAAGGTCCTTTAAACCCACTTTTTCTTAACTATAAGTGATTCAAATTTTATGATTTAATTATCAGGAAATGTTCCATTTTTTTGTTTTTTTTAATAAAGGTAATAAGAAAATATTGCCACTGAGCATCTAAGAAAGGTTAAAGAAAATCAAACTAATCTGAAACAAACAGGTATGATGATAATAATATATCTTATCATATATATATATATCATCAGAATGAAAATAATAATAATAAAAAAAGATTTAAAACCAAAAGCGTGAAACAAACCTGTGACTCAGTAAAAGAAATTAATTTGTTGAATGGATTTTATTAATAAAAGAGAGTCAGTAAGAATGGTTGACTTTCAAAAAATACAGAAAAAACAGAATTTTAGGGATGTTAAAGTTCATGAAAATGATGGGATAAAAACTTATAATGGTATCATTATTATTCTGAACATTTTCAAATACTAAAAAATGTAATAAAGCAAAGATGAATAACTGAGAAAATGAGGGTGTAAACATTTAAAAAAAGATCAGGTAACAGACTTGTTGAAAAAAGAGTTTCCATATTGTTGTGTGTATGAATTTTAAAGTTAAGTTTGAAAAATGGAGTGGATGAAATTAACTTATATGTAATAAACATGTAATTATTTAACATTAAATAAAGATCAGTTTTTATTTTTAAAACACTCATAAACCAAAAGGGGATCAGTTGTACCTGTTATTATTTGGCCAACCTAAAAACTTGGAAGGCAACAATATTCCTTAAAATCTCTAGTTCAAGACTTTTCTTTTCTTTAATTTGATTTTTTTCCCCCAGTTTATGTAAAAGTAGTGGTGAAAACAATACTTAAAGTTTTTACCTGAGATTCATGCTTATCATTTAGAGCTTTTTGACTCTTTGGAGGAAATTCATCTGCAGATTTTACCGACATCTTTATGGTTTTTTTGTAGAGTAAAGGTTTTAGTTTTAAATGCCAAGAAGCAAAAGCTTTACTCTCTAACCACTAAACTTTAATATGAAACGTGTTGTTGTCATTGTACAGGAAGTACATTGTTTTAACATTTGGCAGCTTGTTTTTAATAGCTATGTTGCTTTTCTCACATTTCACAACATAAAACCGAGACCTGGATTAACTCTTAGCTTTTCAGGTTCTCACAACCCAAAATAGCTTTGATTATTTGTTATAGAAAAAATATGGGCAGTTATTTAAATTTAATCGATGTGCAACACTTTAGTTTAAACTGCAGAAAGTTTATAAACCCCATAGAGATGCTAGCTCCTCTGTGAGGTTATCCTTTGTTCTGTTCGGGTTTGCAGCCATGTGTGCATGTCACCATCTACATTGCTGAAGGTTTAGGTTTGCATGTGCTTCTGTGTGTGTTTGCTTTTTACTTATTCAAAAACCAAACCGCAGAGCGTGAACATAAATCATTTCCCATCTGATGCTGTTTATGATTTTTATAGACTTAACAACAAAAGGAAACATTCAGAGATAAACAGATGTGATTTGTCTTGATACGTGTTTTTTTTACTGTATGATTTCCATTGTAATATTCTTAAACTAGAGCGATTTGAATATAAATTAAAAGCTTCAAGGCCTCTCACTGAAGCTAAACTGTAAATAATAACCTAAAGTTTTTTTTTTTCTAATCTTTGGTAATTGAAGCAAATGGGTTTTACATGAAGAGATTTGTCTTCACAAACATACATGGATTTTTTATTTTTTTTATTTACAAGGAGGCGAAGGCTGAGCGGTGTAATGAGTGAAAACGCATGCTTAATTTAAATGGTGAGTGTGTCTGTTAGGGAATGCATTAGAGTCTGCAGAAGAAGCGTAAGACATATTAATTGACAGACAGGAACCGCTGTCTCCGAGGTTGATACAAGTAATTTATTACTTCAGAAACGAATGCCATCGCCAGAATGTGCTTCATTAATTTCAAATTTAGTTTTAATTTCAAGCTGCTGCCCCTTGAGAAGAATAAGGTGGCGAGTTCTTTTTGAGGAGACTATTTTTTTCCCTCTCCCACATTTTATTGCTCTTCTTCTATCCCTTAGTTTCTCTATCCTTGATTCTCAGTGGTTTATTTCATCCGACACTGAATACGGGGGCTGCCATTTCAAGTACAGATGAGAGAAATTAAAATGTAATTGTAACAAAAATTAGAAAAAGGCCTCCACATATGCATGTGGAAAGAGAATTGTGTGTATACAGGTTTCAGCCTACATAGTGGAGAGTACTGATTTATGGGATGATTTTTCATTCTAACTTTACAAAACCAAAAACAAAGTCTAGTTGGGCATATTGCACTAGTTTTTATCCCACCATACAGTGGGAGTGGCTGAAACATTGTGGGTCTTGCGACTAGTTCTGAGCAATGTGTCGTTGCCTGCTATTGCCTGGGGATCCTTGTCAGATTGGTGACACATTTTGTCGCGGAGGCAGCAGTCACATCAGACTCCCAGATTCCCTCTATCCAGCTTCCCTCCATCCAACTTTGCTGGGGGGAGCCTGAGGCACTCCCAGGATAGCCGCAAGACATAGTTCCTTATTGTGTCCTTGGTCGTCTCCTGGGTCTCTTCCCAGTGGGACGTGCCTCGAACACCTTTAGATGAACGTATCCAGGAGGCATCAGTAAAATATGTCTGAGCCATCTCAGCTGACACTACTGGATGTGGAAGAGAAACGACTCTACCCCTCGATCTCCCAGATGAGTGAGCTCCTCTCTCTAACTCTAAGGGAGCGCCAAACAACATAGATGAGGGTAGGAACATCCATGGTAAATCAAGAGCTTTGCCCTTGGCCTCAGCTCGCTCTACAACACAACAGAATGTGGCAGTGTCTGCATTATAGCAGCAGCCTCTCCATTCTCCCCTTACTCTTTAACAGGGTCCCAAGATACTTGAACCCTTAGACTTCAAGCAGGAACTTTCCCTTGACCTGAAGGGGACAAACCACCTTGTTCAGGTTGAAAACCGTTGCTTCGGGACTTGGAGAAGATGATTTTCTTTGCGCGCCACTTTAGACTCGACTGGGAACACTCCTAGTGCATGTTTAAGATGACATACCCAGTCTTAAATGATGTTGCTTTGTGTACAACTGTCAGTTCAAAGTCTGCCTTTAGTCTGTGTGAACTCAAGGCACCCTTCCTTGGGTCCACATGACCATAAGGTAGACTTCAGAGACCTTTCAATCGAGTATTTGGGGAGCCTAAAGACTAAAGCTACCGTTGAGCAAAGTAAATACTTTGAAAATATTATATGTTTTTCAGTGGGATCCTAACAAAGTTTTGTTTTGTTCTTTTCTCTTTCTCTAAACAGCTTATGTCCCAGATGATGAGAAGGAAGTAGCCTTGTTGGATGAGGATGTAGATGGTGAAGAATCTGCACAAGAAGGCGAAGAACCTGCAAGCAAGTTCCTTTGTCAGGACAAGGATTTCCTTTTCAAGGAAAGGCCAGAATCTGCTGGCATCCATGGCTCCCCCAACGCAGCTGACTTTTCTGGTCAGGAACTGGACAGTGAATCTCACTTGAGTGAATCATCAGACAGAATGTCAGATTTTGAAAGCTCCTCCCTTAAAAATGAGGATGATGTCCTTCTTTCTAAAGACCTTTCCAATGAACTGTCTCCCAACTCCTCTTCAGTCATGATGGCTGCCACTAATGCTGCTTCCTCAGTAAGTGGAGAAGAGGCTATTTTGGCTGCCACAAGTTCTGTGGCTGACAGCCTGGAGAAAATGAAGGCAATTTACACTTCCTTTCTGAGCAATTCCTATTGGTCAACGCTGAATCTGAACCTGAGTCAACCTCCTGCAGAGAAGCCCCCTCGCAGTCACAGTAGCAGTAGTAGCAGCAGCAGCAGCAGTAGCTGTGGTAGCGGAGGTTACGACTGGCATCAATCTGCAGTGGCTAAAAGTCTCCAGCAGGCTTCCCAGAACCACCACAACAGACTAAGTTTGGTGCAGCATCCTACAGTAGCGGTAACAACAGCTTCTACAGAACCCAACCTCTTCAGCACTGTCCAGCTCTACCGCCAAAGCTCCAAACTATACGGCTCTATATTCACTGGTGCCAGCAAGTTCCGTTGTAAAGACTGCAGTGCTGCGTATGACACTCTGGTGGAGCTTACCGTGCACATGAATGAGACAGGCCACTATCGTGATGATAACCATGAGACAGACAGTGAGGGAACAAAACGTTGGTCAAAACCCAGGAAACGCTCCTTACTAGAAATGGAAGGGAAAGAAGATGCACAAAAAGTACTTAAGTGTATGTACTGTGGACATTCCTTTGAATCCCTCCAAGATCTCAGTGTCCACATGATCAAGACTAAACACTACCAGAAAGTGCCTCTGAAAGAACCTGTTACACCGGTAGCCGCAAAGATTATCTCCTCTGCTCGAAAAAGAGCCCCCGTTGATTTGGAAATCCCCAGTTCACCCGACTCTAATGGAGGCACCACACCTAAGCCAACCACCTTCAGTGACACGAACGACATACTGCAAAAGATCAGCAACCCATACATTACACCTAACAATCGCTATGGGCATCAGAATGGTGCCAGCTACGCCTGGCAGTTTGAATCCAGGAAGTCGCAAATCCTCAAATGCATGGAGTGTGGCAGCTCTCATGACTCCCTGCAGGAACTTACTGCTCATATGATGGTGACAGGACACTTTATTAAAGTTACAAATTCTGCTATAAAGAAGGGCAAGCCAATTATAGAGTCCCAGGCTCCCACATCCAACTCAACAGTCGAAGAAAAGGTGCAATCAGTTCCCCTGGCTGCCACAACTTTCTCTTCTCCCCCTGCGCCAGTGCCTCCTCCAACTAGCATCTCGCCGATGGCAATGGTTGTCGAAATAAAGAAGGAAGAAAAGGAGGAGGAATGTACTCAAGAGGTCAGTATCAACACAGCCAATGACCACAACAAGGACAAGAGGGCAGACATGGAGGAGGAAGCTGAAGAGAAGTTTGATATCCCTTCAAAGTACAGCTATTTGACTGAAGAGGATCTGGATGAAAGTCCAAAGGGGGGGCTTGACATCCTCAAGTCCTTGGAGAACACAGTGACCTCAGCCATCAACAAAGCCCAGAATGGAGCTCCAAGCTGGGGTGGATATCCCAGCATCCATGCAGCCTACCAGCTCCCAAATATTATGAAGCTATCTCTTGGGACCTCTGGAAAGAGCTCCCCCCTTAAATATATGTTTCCTGGAGGTGAGATCCTCTCTCCTACTGGCAAGAGTCAACCCCTTATTTCCCCTCCCAGCTGCCAGACCTCTCCACTGCCTAAAAACAACTTTCAAGCAATGGAGGAGCTTGTTAAAAAAGTGACAGAGAAAGTAGCTAAGGTTGAAGAGAAAATGAGAGATCCCAGTATGATTGCGAGTGATATACCTCTGAGGAGAACCCCACCTTCACCCTGCATCAGTGAGGCAGAAGAAACAACCCGAAGAGAGTCACCCAAAAGAAACAAAGCAGAGGACCGCAAAACTCCTGAAAATACAGGTGATCGGGAAACAGTATCTGAGGATAACAGAACAAGCCAAAAAGATGCCAATAGTAGTGCTTCCACAAAGCAGTCTGGGGAGAATGGAGTGGAGTCCACTGCTGTAACACCCCCACTGCCTGCCTCTCTGCGTGGCAGTACGGCCATTATTACAGACCACCCACCTCCCGAACAGCCATTTGTCAACCCTCTCAGTGCTTTACAATCAGTGATGAACGTCCACCTGGGGAAGGCCGCTAAGCCTGCACTGCCATCGCTTGACCCCATGAGCATGTTGTTTAAGATGAGCAACAGCCTGGCAGAAAAAGCAGCAGTAGCCTCCTCCACCCCACTGGCTCACACCAAAAAGGCCAATAACGACCATTTAGATCGCTACTTCTACCAGCAACATCTAAACGACCAACCTATAGATCTCACCAAAGGAAGAAATGCCGATAAAGGCACTAACGGTGGTTCTTTAAGTTCAACTACTCTTTCTTCTACCAACTCCACCCCATCAATTTCTCCATCTTCTGCAGTCACTATGACAAAGGCCTCCGCCACAGTAGCTTCCTTCATGTCAAACTCACCTTTGAGAGAAAACGCCCTGTCGGATATCTCTGACATGCTAAGGAACCTTACAGAAAGCCAAGCTCTGTCCAAGTCTTCCACACCAACCAGTCAGTCCGAGCGCTCTGACATTGAAGGTGCCACGCAAGAAGAAATCGAAGATGTTTCTCCTGCTCAGAAGCGCAAAGGCCGCCAGTCTAACTGGAACCCTCAACACCTCCTTATACTACAGGCCCAGTTTGCTTCCAGTTTGAGACAAACAAATGATGGCAAATACATGATGTCTGACCTGAGCCCACAGGATAGAATGCACATCTCCCGTTTCACAGGCTTGTCAATGACTACAATATCCCACTGGCTGGCTAATGTTAAGTACCAGTTGAGAAGAACCGGTGGCACCAAGTTCTTGAAAAACTTAGATTCAGGCCACCCAGTGTTCTTCTGCAGTGACTGCGCCTCCCAGATTCGCTCACCATCCACCTACGTGAGCCACCTTGAATCCCACTTAGGCTTTCGTCTCCGAGACCTTGCTAAACTTTCTGGGGAGCAGCTGCTCAGTCAGATATCACAGCAACATCATCACCATCGTCACTCCAAAGGACTCTCCGAAAAGCTGTTTTCTAGTCTGCACCCATCCAGCCACCCGCTGCCATCTTCCCTTCCGACCTCCGTGCCGGCATCGTTACCAGTCTCACTCTCCTCGTCTTTATCGGCGTCTTTGCCTTCGACTGAATCTCCAACTTCCACTCCTGATGATGATGAAACTGGCGCAGTCTACCAGTGCAAGCTCTGCAACCGGACTTTTGCGAGCAAGCATGCAGTTAAACTTCACTTGAGCAAGACGCATGGAAAATCCCCTGAGGACCATCTGATGTATGTGTGTGAGCTGGAGAAACAGTAGCACTGTACGATGCGAGGCTTTTTACAGTACAGATGACTTTCCTGCTGTCTCACTCTTTAGTCTTTGACGGACATTAAAAGAGGAGCATAACGAGAGAAAACTGCACAAAGATGCCACTTAACTACTGCTAAGAGTGTTGGCACATTGTTTTTAACTTGTGTTGTTCGAGTTTTTCTGTTGTTTGGCGGTTTTTTGTTGCTTTTTTCATGTGAGGAAGACCTTTTCCAGCCCTAATCTCTTCTTTTTACCAGTCTTCTCTGACTAAAGTAGATTCATACTTGAAGCATTTTTTACCTGATAAAAAGATAAAGTTAAATGAAGGTATAAGAGATCCTAAAATTGTGTGATTGGTTTTTCTGTGTTGAAAAGAAATTAGGGTTATTGATAGTTTTTGCTGCATGCATATCAATAAAACCATCTTGTTAAATATTTTATATCTAGATCTGGTGCAATTTTACGACGGCGTATTGTGGTCATATTAAAAGATATAAATTATTTTTAATTATAAAAATAAAGATATCATATTAGGTCTATGAGATCAAAGTCGTAAAATTACAAGAATAACATTGTAATATTACAGAAATAAAATAATAAATCTACAGGAATAGAATTTGAATATTATGAGATTTAAGTTAAAATAATACCAGCATAAGTCGTAACCTTGTTAAAGTAAAGTCATTGGGTTTAACAGAACGTAAATAGTTGCTAAATATTATGAAAATGAATTCATATTATGTTGACAACATTAAAGTCCTAAAACTAAAAGAATACATTTGTAATATTATGGAAATAAAGTAATTAAATTTAATCTATAACAGTAGAAATGAAACAATACAGATTTGTAATATTATAGTGATACAGTCCTAACATTACAAAAATAATATATGAGGTCTAGTATTATCTATTCTAATATAGAAGAGAAATAAAACATTGCAAGATTAAATTCGTTAAAGCTTTTCGTCTTATTAATATTACATTTTTTTCTCATAATATTTGACGTCAATACTATTATGACTATTTTCATCGCGCAGTGACTTTATTCTTGTAACGTTACTCCTTTCTGGTACCAATAAAAATCTTAATGTCTTAATATGGCCATAATACTCTGTCCTGTAATTTCTATGCCTTTTTGTTCTTTTTTAATATTTCACTGCTAATTGCTTTCTTTTAAATCCACGAGTCTGCATTTAAGATTTAACCTTGTGGGAACTTCAAAGCATAGAAATAAAATAGTTACTGTACATTATTTCTGCATTGCTGGATGTTAAAACTACCGTGGCGAATCTCATCCCAAACGTAAAAGGGTTTGGGAAGCATTCTTTCTTAGGTGCAAGGATTTGACCCTGAGCTTCATTTTAGGACTGGAGGTCTATACACAAACATTGTATGGAGAAGAAAGAAAATGAAATATTTTCCTTTGATTAATCAGGGACCTATATTATTCAGGTCTGTGTACAATATGTAAATAAAAACATCCAGTTAATTCCTGTTTAAATTATGCATCATTTCTATATTTTTTAAGTTAAAGGGAAAATGACTATTTGCAGGTGCACACTATATGAAGACATAAACTTGTTTTGCACAATAGTTTTATAAAGGTGTCATGTAATTGAAAATCTGGGGGGAAAAAAGAGGTAAAAGTGCAAATCTTTTCAATCTCAGCTCCTGCTAAAAAAAAAAGGTTTTTGTTTTTTTTAAAGCGGAGACGGCTGTAAAAACGTGCCCTTGTAAGAACGCTCAAATATGAATATGGTTGTACAAAAAGATGTTCCTTTATGAATATATTTCCTGTGTAAACTGTTATTTAAAAGCACTCTTGGTTGTTTCATATTGCTGAATGCCTGTTTGATTGGTCCTCTGTTTTTTTTTTTTTTTTTGTTCTGTCTAATTACTCTGCCGTGATTCCACACTGCAGCTTTATCTTTTTGGGATATGAAAGGTAACCATGGTTACTCTAACCTCTTGAGTGACAAGTTCTGCTACATTTTTTGGCACTTCATTTACTGAAGTAACTGACAACTGCCAGAAAAAAAAAAAATAATGATAGTGATAATAAATAATGACGATAATGATAATATAAAAAGTACTTCTGTGTAAAATACGGGCATGTAAATGGCACAGACACTTATGCATTCTGTGCCGTTTGTCTTTTCCATTTTTTTCATTTCATTCTTTGGTTTTTCTGTTGTTGTTCTTGACAATGAATCCCCATTATATGACTTCGTATAACCTTGTTTTCTACTGCAGCATTAAAAAAAGAAACTGTTTTTTGCAATAATGCGTGTGTGTACATCGTGTGTGTCGTGGCTATCAATTAGGTGTGTGCTGTGCAGTCCCTAATGAGAGCATTAGACCGGGAGTGTGTCAGCGTCTGTCTGTGACGACCCGCAGACTAGTTTACAGTGAGTGGCAGCAGCGGGGCCGTGTGGGAGACAAACACGCACATAGACACTCATATTCAAACATGCAAACAGAAAAAGATGATTATTGACTTGCCTGTAGCTTCTTCTATTGTGTTAGGGCCTCAGACTATGAGATGCCACATTGTCGACTCAGCTTCATATAAAGCTACAGACTTATCTTTGCATAGAAAGTGTTCAACAGCCCCAAAATGTCCTAAACAGCCGTTTTAACAGCTGGACAAAGAAAAGCAGCTGCAGTAAATTGCAGTGATTTTAAATTATCTTTCCGATTAATAAAATATTTTTAATTAGGTTGAATATAAATAGATAATTGAATAAAAGACCTACCACCTTTAAAGTTAAATAGTAAATTTTGTTTTATTATTGTTGCAAAAAACAAACACTTTGCAAATGGAAATAAAAAACATTCAACCAAATTATGAATACTAAATAACTTCTTAATCAAAAAGAAGGTTTTAATAATATTTTTTTATAATTATTATTTTCTTTTCTGTTTTATTTTTAATTTTGAATTTTTTCCGACATGTATTTTTTAGATTGGGTTTCATGATTTGCATTCTTAGTTCACGCTCTTTTACCATGAAAGCCCAATGCCAATGCTCACTTTCGACCAATCAAAATGTTGTTGCTAACGTCAGGCTATCAACCAATAGAAATGAGACTTCACTTTAGACAAATAATGTGTTCTGGAAAACACATTTTGGAAAAAATACCATTCATTAAACTCAATCCGAAATAACTTTGGGAAAAAATGTAAAAAATAAAAGTGACATACAAAAAATTCAGTCAATAAAAAAAAATAGGTCAGTTATATATAGTTGACATATATTTTTAAATGCCCCTAAGAATGGGCCAGTCATACAATTCATACATTTACACTTGTTTCTTTAATCACAGGTTGATATATATATATATATATATATATA
>NW_015150615.1:471794-473699 GCF_000732505.1 Cyprinodon variegatus
TAGCTGTGACATATGAATCAAGATGCTATGACTGAAAAAATGTGATTGACAGATGACCGTTGATATATGATTGGTCGAATTAAGGTGAACAAGCTGACGTATAACTAACTGGCCTGCAGAAGATAACGGGGAAAAAAACACATTTTTAAGAAAAGAAATGTTCTAACTTTTGGGAAAATATAGTCTGATAAAGTGTATATTTATATACATGTTTAAGCCAGAATGATTTGACCTTTAAATATGACTTCCCTGAAGCTGGAATTGTCGAACAGAACTTATGCTCAAGATGGGATCAGTTTTTAATTGATTTCATTCCAGAACAATTTCCCAAATCTGTCTAAAGCGGTTGAAAAACACTAAAATAAAAAAATAAATTAAACACCACTGCTTTTTAACCACGTGTTTGAAGGACTGGCAGCTTTCAGCTTTGGAGTTAAATCAGAAATGTGATTTGAAGCACTAAAGTGCCCTCCAAATATCGATTAGAGCTGAGTTTGAAGTTTTTTTTAATTATTTTTGGTAATAAAATTACATTAGACTTTTTGTTTTTCACTCAGATCAGTAATAAATATTATTATTTTACACATTTTCATAAACCGATAGAAGATATAAAATGGATCAGCAGAATAAATATAAATGCAAGCATACTCTGTAGTAGAAGTGGAGTACCCAACATTTTTCTGGTTCTCTTATGCATGTTAATACATCCTGAAGCAAACATTGAATGTATGCAGCTCCACACATTACATATGCAAACTACATCAATAACTGGAAAGCTCCACAAAAACACACTTAAGGTACAAAGAAGGACACCATCACACACACACACACACACACCTTTGTCAACAGCCAGGTACAGGGACTTCATCCACACTGACAAGGTGCCAATGTGTGTGAAAATGTCAGCCTTCAGCAGTGCTGCCTGATGTCTGGCACTGTATTTAAGGCTCTCATTAGCTTCAAAGAAAATATGCATGAGACTGAAGTGCAAGAAAGCTGTTTTCTCTCTTCCTGTCCTGACACCCTGTGAGCGAAGGCACGGACTTATTAAGGTAAGAAACCTGCAAGCAGGAAGCAGTTGGTACCACCGCTGGAAGGAGCTTAAACAAACTGTGAATCCTATTTGCACCAGATTAATGATGCGATCTAGATTCTCTGGTAAATAGAAATGAGCCTGAATTCAGTGTTGATGCTTTACTTCTGATAAATACAAATAATCTCTGAGCTAAAACACTGCTATTTCTGCAATAATATTGTAAAGTTGACCCTCCCAGCATCAATAATTATTAGGTTGTTTTTTTTTATTTAACCTTTTCGAAAGGAGAAACAGAATTTCCTTCTTGAATAACCAACTTCTTTAAACTTTAATTCCAAAGTGAATCTGCAGACAGAAGTGCAGATGTGAAAAATAGAATCTTACAGATATCATCCTACACATCTCATGAAGTTAATTTGTTCTTTTTTTTTCATTTAAAGTGGAAAAAATAACTTAAATTAAAGGTAAACTGTGGAAATTGCTGTGTTAGCCTGTTATTAATTAAATAAGCAATGTAACTTGCTATGATCCTGGGTTTATATCAAGTTTTAATGTTGGTGTGGCCTCATCCTGCACATGTGTTGTCGCTCCCAGTGTTCCTTAGTAAACTCACGGCGCCTCTGAGTGGTTACTGCCAGATACATAAAAAATGAGAGGGAACATTGCCAATGAGCGCAGGTGAAGGTCGAACCACTAATGCAGCTGTTCTGCTGTCATCAACAGCTTAGAGATGACAGAGTAGTACCTGTTTTTCAGTGTTTAGTCCTGATTCTCTCCTAGCCATAGCTATGGGCTTAGCTGCTAACCGAGACTAGCTAAATGTATTATATATTTCATCCTTTGACATGAAAACTGACTCATATCTGATC
>NW_015150615.1:474397-495487 GCF_000732505.1 Cyprinodon variegatus
GGGAGCTGTAGTATAATGGATCACTGATCAGATGTGTAAATGGTTGTAAGAACCAAACTCGGCAGCATTAACTGTTCCAAATTCAGATTGGTTTCAGAGGGGTAGTGTAAATGAGCCAAGAGATACCTGAGGAGCTAGTTTATTGTTAGCTTTCCTAAAAAGCAAAGTATGTATAGATCAGTGCTTCTATGTTCCTTTTCTATGTCTGCGGCCGTCTGTTTTAACCCCAGTCAGCCTCGGCAGATGCCCGCTCACACTGAGCCTGGTTCTGCTGGAGGTTTCCTCCTGTTCAAAGGGAGTTTTCCTCTCCACTGTCACTACAAGCATGTTTAGTGTAAGGGATTGCCTTCAAGTCAATGAATCGATGCAATCAGCTGGTTTTCCTTAGATAGAAAACTCTGAACCAATCTGACTGGATGATCTGGCTGAATTGTCTCTGTAAAGAGCCTGGAGATGACACATGTGTTTTGAAATGGAACTACCGTAATTAAAATAAACTGAAATGACTGATTTGATGGATCGGTAATTTCGGGGCTGTGTCTTTTAGCTGCCATCTTTTGTCAATAAAACAGAGCCTATTTAAACATCTAATGTAAATTAGAAATCTTAATCACCTTTCATGACACAATAAAGGTTGTAGATTAGAGACACCAAGGCAAAGACGAGATTCCCAAGTGAAATATCTCCCCGATGAATATTCTTTGACATTTGGACAACAAGGAGAAGAAACAGGATTAGTGACGAGATGCAACCCTGGCATTGATCAACCTGAACAGGGAACAAATCTTAAATATACTTTCAGAAGTTCCTTGTTGTAAATAAATTCAGTTATTTTACCAATAATTTAATAAGAATGAATTGCTTGAGGCTGGCTGCCATAAGCATTGGTTTCATAACATGAGCTCAGGAGATGGTTCAGTTTGCTAGCCTAACACATTCTTCATTGTAGCTCACACAATGCGGCCGTCAGAATCTCAGACGGACCTAGAGAGAGGCTCCACCGCAGTAAGCCGCTTACACACATCTGCAGAAAGTGTGCTACTGATTCAAACAGCTTTATCTAAAATGGGACTGGTGGGAGGGTGGGGATACATGCTCGGTGGATCCAGCCCTCACAATGGAATCACAAAGCAGAACCACAACTGAAGCCAAGGTACAAGCGTACATACTCCTTCCTCAAATGCACATGAGAAAAATGCCCTGTCCATCGGGTTCCTCTTGATTCCTTTTTTTAAATCATGTTCCCTTCCCTTCCTTTCGGTTCATTATTTGAGAACACAAAGCTAAAGCCACAGGAGACGGTGCTTACCTATTGACACAGACGACTCACTTCCTCACACAGAAATACTCATTAATTGACTAAACATATTAAGGTCTAATGCTGGTATTAGCTGTTTTATCTCCGTTTGGCTGCGGATCAGTAACTGTATCATTTTTCCAAAGAGAAAAGAATCTCTTTAAGAAATCAGCGACTTCATTTGGAAATCTCTCACAGTTTGCATTGTGTTCATTGTTTAAAGCTCAATGTAAATGTTAAAATACGTCAAAGATAATGGCCTACAGATCACAATGTAAAACCAAACATGGTGATATAAGGTACTGTTCTAAAGTTAAAGTCCTTAACATGATAGGGTGACCAGACGTCCTCTTTTTCCCCAACATGTCCTACTTTTCAGACCTAAAAAAATGTTAGATTACCACTCCGTTCCACTACTCCATTCCAGGTTTCTCTGTATGGCAAATTAGTCACGCCCTTCTCCCCAAATCCAATCACTTTGCATTATTTGTGTGTGAGTGTGTGTGGAAAAAGCCAAGAGAGTTGCTAGTTTACCCCTGAGTGTGACAAGCAATAGCCCATGTGTGTCCGCCGGTTTTACGGCAATGCCTAAAGAAAGTGTTCGTTTACAGAGGAGTTAAAGAGAAAATTCCTGTGCTTTCACCAGGGTCGTGATCCATATGAGGCGCAGTGTTTGACAAGTAAGGCAGGCGCTTATGTGTCTGTGGCAAATAAAGGTCAAAGCTGAATGAAAGGCCTATCCTGGGACAAAAATAATGCTTTCAAAGCTGGGTACATTTGCAGCAATCGCTCAATGTGTGGTGGTATGGTAGTAACACCACTTCCATCAGCAGGTAAGTAACAAGACACAACATTTGATGGCGCTGCATTGGATTTTATCAAATGTTAAACAGAAGCAACATTTTGCAAAGACTTTTGCTTCTTTCACAATACGCTGCATTATTCTGCACATGTATTATTTAGCAATATTTCAGCAAAGATATCATTTTTCATTTTTGTCCTTTTGTTCTCATTTAATGGTGTTTGGTAAAATACCTTTGTTTTGTAATTATGTCTTTTTCAGATTTATTTTTAGGAATTACTTGTACTCCTCGTCTCCCGCTTTATCCGGAACCGAGTCGTGGGGGCAGCAGACTAAGGAGAGACTCCCAGACTTCCCTCTCCGCTGACACCTCCTCCAGCTCTGTTGGGGGAAGCCCTAGGCGCTCCCAGGCCAGCCGAGAGACATAGTCTCTCCAGCGTGTCCTGGGTCGTCCCCTGGGCCTCCTCCTGGTGGGAGATGCCTGGAACACCTCCTGAGGGAAGCGTCCAGGGGGCATCCAAAGAAGATGTCAGAGCCACCTCAACTGACTCCTCTCGATGTGGAGGAGAACCGGCTCTACACTGAGCCTCTCCCGAATGACCGAGCTCCTCACCCTATCTCTAAGGGAGAGCCCAGCCACCCTGCGGAGAAAGCTAATTTCAGTCGCTTGTATCTGGGATCTCGTTCTTTCGGTCATGATCCAGATTTCATGACCATAGGTGAGGGTAGGAACGTAGACCGACCGGTAAATTGAGAGCTTTGCACAGCTCCCTCTTCACCACGACAAACCGGCACAGTGTCCACATTATTGCAGCAGCTGCACCAATCCGTCTATCGATCTTCTGCTCCATTCTTCCCTCACTCATGAACAGGACCCCAAGATACTTGAACTCCTCCACTTGAGGCAAGGACTCTCCTCCAACCTGAAGGGGACAAGCCACCTTTTTCCGGTCGAGAACCATGGCCTCAGACTTGGAGGAGCTGATTCTCATCCTGGCCGTTTCACACTCGGCTGCGAACCACGCCAGCGCAGGTCTTGGCAGGAGGGAGCCATCAGAACTACGTCATCCGCAAATAGCAGGGACGAGATCCGCTGGTCCCCAAACCAGACCCCCTCCGGTCCTCGGCTGCGCCTAGAAATCCTGTCCATAAAAGTTATGAACAGGACCGGTGACAGAGGGCAGCCCTCTGGTTCGCAATGCGAACCAGACTCCTGCTCAAAGCATACGAATCCAACCCCATCTCTTCTTCCCCGTGTCTGTCGAATTGAGGAGATCCTCAAAGTATTCTTTCCACCGCCTGACAATATCCTCCTTCAAGGTTAGCAGCTCCACACTCCCACTAAAAACAGTGTTAGTGAAGAACTGCTTTCCCCTCCGGAGGCGCCGGACGGTTTGCCAGAATCGCTTTGAGGCCAACCGATTTCCATGGCCTCTCCGAACTCCTCTCAGGCCCGAGATTTTGCCTCTGCAACCGCCCGGGCCGCGACACGCTTGGCCTTACGGTACCTGCTTGCTGCTTCAGGATTCCCACAAGCTAGTCAAGCTCGATAAGACTCCTTCTTCAGCTTGACAGCATCCCTTACTATCGGTGTCCACCACCGGGTTCGGGGATTGCCACCACGACAGGCACTTCAAACTTTACGGCCACAGCTACGGGCAGCCGCATCGACAATAAAGGCAGCGAACATTTTTAGGAATTAATTTCTTTTAAATTGCATTTTAAGGATCACATGCTCTTAATTTCCTGCCCAATCGAAACACTCGCTGCAGCAGACCAATAGATATCTGTCTTCACTCCTCTCAATGGAGGAAAGCCCGCCCTCTGAAGAGAAGAGAATATGATCTGAAAGAATCAGTTTGAAAAGAATGCAATTCATAAAAATCAATATGAAATAAATGCAATAAAAAATAGAATTGCAAAATGAAATTTGATAGAATGCAAATTAATGGAGAAATCCAGTCAGCAAGAAATAATCAATGGATTGTTATTTATACCTTAAACTTATACATTTGCGGTGATTTAATGAATTTAGCATTAATCAGTGATAAAATAAAAACAATAATTTTCATTGTGATCATTGATTGTGGGAGTGGCCATTTCTGCCCAAATACAGTAACCCCTCCCTCCTGCCATCTTCCAGCAGTGACGTCACAGTGCGGTAAGCCTAGCGCCATTCTCCCCGCTTTACAAGCAAAATCAATGGGAACTACTAGACACATCTGCAATCAACAACAATTATTGAAGATTTCCAGAGAACTTCACCATTGAAATTCACCAGAGCTATAGTGAAACTGACAATGCCCACGTGCATGGCAAAAAAATTAGTTATTTCACCTTTCTGATTCCTGATCCTCCTCGGACGGGTTCGTCGTTGGATTGCTAATTTGAAGAGGGAGGATTTTTCATCAAACTTCTGGCCAGAGAAAAACACGTAATATGTAGCCAACATTTGGAAGAAGAATGTTTTCAGGATGACTTGGATAATAGCGCGTTGTGACAAACACCAGATACAGCACTGGGACTTGATCAACAGCCGATACCGCACCGTGACGTCACAAACCAGTAGGTGGCAGTAGTATTCTTTGACAAACATGCATGCCTCCAGTAAAGCACATTCAGATGAAAAAAGTTTTTCAAAGTTTAATTTATGAATTTCATTTTATTTATTTTTTTTAACAAGAATAAAGAGACAAAAGATTTTTGGACATCATTTACTTATAAAAAATAGAGTCGTCATCTTTAAGGGGATATTATATTAATAAAAGGTGTTTTCCATTTGATGGACACCGAAATGCTGAGAAGTCCAAGAATGCGGACGTCATCCCCTGAGAGACATCTGCTAAATATTTCCTTTGAAAAGTAGATAAATGTCATAATTCCTCCATGCAGTTGCTTCGCTGTGATGCTTTGATGCGTGGGTTCCCAGTCTGAGGCACATTTCCTACAGTTGTCTCGCCTGAGAACTCCGACCAAACACTATTTCCATATGACATTCCCATGATCACAGACAGGAGTGGTTGTGCAAATGAGTGACTTTTTCCACATCAAGATATTAACAAATCAAAGCTGTGCTAATCTATCTGGGGGAGTTTCACAGAGGGATTAACAAACGAGACGCTATGAGAAGGAAATGAAATTACATTTTGTCACTTAGAAGGTTCTTATTCACTTATTTTTAACTGAATTGGGTTTTTATTGATGTGCAATGAGATGCTTTTAATGCAAGGCAATAACCATGAGTTTGCTCTATGTCCAAATCGGCTTCATGCAAACAGGAAACAATTCCTGGTGAATAAAATTTAGAATTAGACTTTTGTACGATGCAGTTGTTGGTAAATCAAGATTCAAAGTGGGACAAGTAAGCATTTCCATATGCTGTGCTAGTAATTATCACCCAGATGCTGAAATAAACTCATTATAGCCAAGTGGCAGCGTGTATTTAAACATTTTTATATGAATAAACACAGATTCCTCCTTCATTCATATAATTAGAAAGTAGGTCCAGTTACTGCACCCAAAGAAGTTGAGGTTGTGTTTCCTGTTAATGTAGCCGTTTTTTTAAAGTGTGCTTCTCTCACTGCGTGACGTAAGACGATGCAGGAGTTGATTTTGGGAGACTTTCATATTTCACACAGTAAGCTGTCTAAAAGTGAGAGATCTCTACTTAAACGTCTTTAATCTGCAGGCAGTAGAACAATTTAAAGACTTCAAAGTAATCAAAAAGGATTCAGAAGAGAAACATGAAGACCACTTTCCCTTTATTGTCCATCAGGCAGCTACTGCTTCTTCACACCCAACATGTTTCCTTGTTTACTCACTGGTCACATGCTCCATTGTGTACCTCCAGACTTATGGTCTTGTTTTGGTAAGAACCAAACAATGAGCAGACAGGATGCCATACTTTAATTGGAAAGCCTTGAGAACCAGAGCAAGTGGCTGGTAAAGGAATAAATTAAAATAATAATTGAACTTTATTAAACTCACATTGGAGAAATTTATCTCTGCATTTAACCCATCCCATTGGGGAGCAGTGGGTTGCCATTGTGCGGCACCCGGGGAGCAATGTGGCGTTAAGGGTCTTGCTCAGGGACTCAGAGTGGCAATCTGGGGGAGTGGGGGGTCAAACTCCCAATCTCAGGATTCAAAGCCCTATGCCCTAACCACTAGGCCACCACTCCCGCGAGACATTGCGAGGGCTGGGAATCGAACCCAGGTCAACTGCTTGGAAGGCAGCTATGCTCACAACTATACCACCATCGCAAATTGAGAAACAGCCATGGTCTTGTTTTGGCAAGAACCAAACACAATCAGCAGACAGTATGCCAAACTTTGATTGGAAACCTTGGTTTGCAACCAGATGAAGCTGCTGGTTAAGGAATGAATGAAGTCATTGTTACATTTGCAAAGAGCGAATAATTCCCTACCTGAGCCCAGCAGCAGTGCAGCCGGTCGAAGACCAGGCTCTCATCACTTAATGTTAAATAACACTTGGACTCCTCAGATTCTACTTCACTGGGATTTACCTGCTTTTCCTTTCTGTTGACGGGTTGGGCATTGAAATTAGGAGTTGAAAAGTAAATATTTGAACGATTTCAGGAGAATCGAAAGGTTGGTTCCAATCCATTCTAGATTCTTGATGCCCGACTGCGGCGTCTACAAGGGGAAAATGTTCAAATCATTCACTCTGACCACATCATTTCTATTCGATATAAAAAACTCTTACAAGATGACTCTTATGATTGTGGCTTTAATGGAGTTTCTGGTTTGAAAGTCATTTTAACTCAAATATTTTTACACTTTGATAGAAAAAAACCTTAATACTTAATTTTTATATAAAAATGTCTCTTTCTGAGGATCATCTTCTACCTTTTCTTTCTCTCTGGAATTTTCTTTCTTTCCTGTTCATCTGATAACTCAGAGATCAAACTCCCTCTAACCGCTTCTCTTCAAACTCATTATCACAGTTAAATTATTTCCTCCCGCAAGAAAGTTAATTAACACACATGTCCAGACTATGTCTGGCTACACAAATTGATTACAACATCAGAGGCGTTGTGTGTGCAGCAAGCCTCTGCAGCAACAAAAGGCAATCGGCCCTGCGTGGGGCCTGCAGGGCTCTCATGGCTGCAGAGAACATTATGTATGCCACACAATCTAAGGTTCACTCCTGCTGTATGGATCTAAAATAAAAACATGTCGAAGAGAGCAGAGGGGGAACGCACAAATACAGATAAAGAATAGGGGGTCTTATGTTAATCAAGCCAAACAGGCACACACACATAAAAACAGTCGTTAATTGAGGATAGGAATCCTGTCCGTATGAGGAAGCAGGGCTGGGAATTTTAGGCTTAGCAGCAGTAGCAAGTTTTAAGCATAATTTTAATCCTTAAGGGGTTAATTAAAGGCTGAGAAAGAAGACCTGCATTCATTATCTGCTGCCTAAAATAAAGAAATGTAATTGAAGATGAAAGAGAACAGGGATGAAGTTTACTTACATCAGCATCAGCTGTAAATGGGGATCAAGCATTAGCTTTCAGTCAGGTATGGGACAAGGCCGGTAATCCCGTTTTTATTTGTTAGAGCTATCATAATACTTTGGATTTTTTAATGTATAAACTTTGTCAGGAAAGAGGGGAAGACAGAGAGCTGGAAGATTCCATATCTGTTTGTTGGACAACGGGACCATTCGAAGCAGAGTACTGTCACAAAGTTTACCTCCTTTTTTAAATACCATTTTAATGATAAAGGAGAGCCCAGCTAACATGGCCCAGGTAGAATAGAATCAGAGAATCAGATCTATAGTTATATACAATATAAAACAGGCAATATACTATATAAAATATATAGTATATTGCTATGTACTATATACACACTAGACAGTGCGTTACTGTAATGTAGGAGGTCTGGAGATGCTACGTTGGTGTACCTTCTAGCAGTGTCAGTATCAGGGGGGTCTCTGGGCCTTGTTGATAAGGCCGGTAGCAGATGGGAATAAACTGTTTGTTTGGCGGGACGTTTTGGTCCTGATGGACCGCAGCCTCCTGCTACAGGGAAGTGACTAAAATAAGTTGTGGCTGGGGTGCAAGGGATCAGCCACAATCTTTCCCATATGCCTCAGAGTCCTGAAGGCGTACAAATCCTGGAGGGATGGAAGATTGAAGCCAATCACCTTCTCTGCAGGCCGGATGACACATTGCAGTCTGCCCTTGTCGTTGGTGGTGGCACCTGCATACTAGATTGTGATGGAGGAGGTGAGGAGAAAACTGTACCATACATTTACTGGAAAATCTTTCTAGGAAATGCCTAAATGACGTGTGACGTTATGCATAGTCATGCAATTGAGCATATATAAAACCTATGATGGTTGCGCAATATTATTCAGGGTGGTATATATCTGTAGCCACAGCTGAGTATTTAGTATTAGTGTGTATCCATGAACACCTGGATCCAAATGCATGGGCATGTTCGTATATAACAGATTTAGAGACTTTCTTCACCAAGAAAATATGCTCAATAGCAGGTGTGAGCGGTCCCAGACTTGCCCTACAGGGTCCAGCACCGATAAAGAATCACAAGCTCCAATATCCAGAGGCATCCTAAATCACTGGAACAAGAGGAGGGCTGATATAGGGAAGGCTGCACCCATCAAAGAAGGGCAGACCCCCGAGTGGCCAAACCCTGAAGGGACCCAGTCCCTTAGGCACACCAGATGCCATAGTGCCAAGGTCCCACGGGCCCATTGGCTCCACCAGCCGCCAGTCACGCCCAAGGTGAATCAAGATAAGAGCCCCGGGGTCCAAGGTTAGGGGGCACACCACACTCCCAGTGGGGACCCCACAGGGCCAGGAGGCCTAGGCCCGACAGCCACCAGGAAAGAGACAGTGCCCACTGATGTACCCAACCCAGGTTCTAGAGAACCGTCAGCGTGCCAGCAGACACAGTCACTGGAGCATAAGATGGGGGAGGAAACAGGCCCTGCCCATACTTGTTTCATTAAAGCCACCCAGAACCTCTAAACCAGCTCCACAGGCCCCGTCCAGGAATCACACAGCCAGAAAGATGAGCCCTGAGCCAGCTCCCATGTCGGAGGATGAAAGAGAGCACATACAGTTAGTCACAGTCAGAGAAAAAGGACTACACTGAAAAACAGGCCAATCTCCAACATCTGTAAACAAAGGTGTTGATGGAACCAGCACAGCTGATATGAGAAAAAGCAGAGAGAGCAGAACATTAGAGATTAAACTAACAAATATGGCAGTTTGGGAGAATAGAGATAGAATGAGGCAGAATGATAAAAAAGGGGTCCCTATGTCCTCTGGCAGTCTAAGCCTATAGCAGCATAAATATATATAAATATAACCTGAGCCTCAGGATAACCTGAGCCACCCTAACTATAAGCTTTATCAAAAAGGAAAGTTTTAAGCCTAGCCTTAAAAGTAGACAGGGTGTCTGCCTCAGTGAGAGGAGAGGAGTCTGATAACTAAATTATCTGCCTCCCATTCTATTTTTAGAAATTCAAGGAGCCAATGTTAAACCTGCAGATTGAGAGCAAAGTGCTCTGTTATAAAAATAAGGAACAATCAGATCTATGATATAAGATGGAGCTTGGCCGTTTAAGGCTTTATATGAGAGGGCACCCTAAGTCACCCTGATTGTGCCGTTAGCATTGCTAAAAAGTGTCCCTAACACCGATCTTCCTAGCTTGGCTCCTGAACGTGTCTGTAGATGGGAATAACATGTCAACAGCTGGCTCTGGTCGCCTCATTCATGTTCAGTGTGAAAGCACCATTAGAGGTGCTCAGATGTACTTGAATGGAAAAGTGAGATTTTACATTTATGAGCTGCATAAGAAAGACATTACATCTTTTTCTATGTTAAAAATGTTTTTGTCAGGTGATTTAACTCCCTGTAAAACGTGGCTGGCACAAGGCTGACGTGGGGGAGAAGAGTTCTCCATCCCTGGTCTCTGTCTCTCAGTCTCTCTCCTCACGCCTTTCTGTTCTACTGAAAGGCTCATCAGGACTTGTCATCGCTCTAATGAATATCATTTAAATTACTTTGTGTATGGGAGCGAGTTTGGATGTCGATTTAATTTGTGCATGTGTTTGAGCTCTTATGCTTGGCGGGGCGGATGGACAGAGAGCAGCCGCCTTGATGAAATGCCCGCCTCTGTGACAGGCTGACGCGTTTCGACCAGATCAGGCAGGTTTGGAGGAAGATTTTTGACGTAATGGTGATAGAGAGCCACGCAAACATAGCAGAAGATACAACTAACATGAAAACACTAAGACACACAATTACACACAGAGTAAGAAAGAGAGGCTTCTGGAGCTGGAATATTAATACCAACCTATTTGCATACAGACTAAACCAAACACACATAGAGAGACAAATATCAGAATGCATCAAATCATTTTAAGACATAAACTAACGGCAAGGCGGGCTGGTGTTATCTCGGCCTTCCAGTGTGTTGTGTTAGCAATGCTAGCCGAGCACCTGTCCTAATTTACAGATCCTATCCTCTTTTAGCACAGCCCTGCTAATGATGGCACTTCAGCGTCCCTGGGCTCGGGGAATATGTAAAATAATAGTCACTCCACTCAGCTCAAGATGAGCCATACCAGCCCATAAGCATAGCCTTATCAAAATGAAATTACAATATATGCTGATACCATATTTCCACTGCCCCCACTCTGAATCCTCCCGTGTGCACTCCCACCGCCGCACACCCAGTGAAATATTACAACCTTTCCCAATGCAAAAGATATAAATCTGCATTGAGGAACTGCAAAAACAGCACAAAGCATTCCCTGGCTGGCCTCTATCTAGTGAACCACTTATGATTTAGCATTGCAGGTGTATCAAGAGCCTGTTATTCCTCTCTTCCTCCATTTTTTTTTCTGCCCATGGCACAGCGATTGCACCTTTACCCACTCAGCTGCAGCGCCCTGTTTCATTACTATCACCCAGAGGTTTTAATTGAGTCAGATCCAATTATGAACCAGCAATTAGCTATTAATGTAATCAATTACTCCTCCACGCTTGTCACATCGGAATGCAACACCGATGTGGAATTGTGCACGTGGCACGTTCAGCATATTACAAGGTTTATCACAGTCATAGAAGGCCGGGAAAAAAGACATTTAATTAATGATAATAACAGAAACATTATCGCTAGTGGGGTTGTGATATTGTTAAGCGGTTGATAAAAAATCGACTCCAAATTGTTTCATTTGAAGTTACCTCCAGTTTTCCTTTTAGTCAACCTTGGAAATGTTCCTTCTGCTGTCTGTTATAAGCCTTTTGGTTAGCCACGATAAAAAGAAAGTGACCTGGATTCAGAGTTCACAATTATCCATTAAATGTTTGGCCTGAAAGATTTCCTGATGTTGCATTTATAGGAAGTTTGTCTTACGAACGGAAAGGGTAACAGAGAACGCCCCGCAACAGAGGAAAATTCCAGCTCTCTAGACAAAATTGCGTTTTTGTTTTAATGTTTTGAGATCAAAAAAAGATCACAACTGCTCAAATAACTACTGGTTAAAACAAGGCATGTACAACTTCATTGCTTTAATCACAATAAATGAAACATTAAGTTGGATAGGATCAGATATCTTCACCAAAACTGGACAAATTGGAATAATGCTGCTGGTCCAGTTTTTAGCTCACAGGGTCAGAATTTGGCATAAACAACTAAACCCCTTTGTACCTTCACCAAACAATCCAGAGTCTTGGCGATTTAACAATGTGAGGATTACTTTTGGTACACTTTGGATATATTTCAGGCAGCACCCCACATGAATTACCATCAGGGACAAGGTTAAATGGGGGTAAGAGGGGGCCATGCCCACCAATCACTGACCAGCCCTCAAAGGAGATTTGTTGTTTCCATGTGGATGAAATGTACCTCCTCTCTAACAAGAAGTTCCCCTCTAAACCAGAGGGTGGCAGCAGTGATACTCCCAGGTGGAATGTCCAAAGTGATATGCATTTTAATTGTTCGCATATTAAAGGTATAGTCGAGGATTTTAACGAATATTTGAAAAGACCCGTCCTCTCCACTTTCACAACCCTGTACCCACTTCCGAGAGGGAATCCCTTTTAAACGTGTGCAAGAGTGTGCATGAGCCGATTTCTCCTCGTGCAAGCTCTGTTTAAAAGTTGCTGTTTGCATCGCTTATACAAACTTACTGTACTTTGCAAAAGAAGATTTTAAATTTTTCGACCATGTCAGACCACCAGAAAGTGAAAATGGGGAAGAGCACGTACACTGGAAAAACGATCTACAAATAAGTAAAAATTCCTGAAATTAAGTGTATTTCTCTTTTATTTGAGTATGTAAATGAGATATTTTGCCAATTGAATGAGTATTTTTACTTCAAAAATAAGATAATTAGATAATATGCACTTGAAATAAGACAATTGTCTTTTCTTATTTTAAGTGTAAATTGTCTTGTTCCATTGGCAAAATTTCCATTTTACCTCTTCGATCCAAGAACAAATGCACCATTTAAAGGAAAAAATATCTAGATTTTAGATTTTTTTGTAGGACAGCGTTACGTAAACATAACACCAGAATGATTGACAATTAGTAGGACCACTTATTTAGATGATCCATTATAGCTTTAACTAACAACTGACAACAAAAATGAAGGAGTTGAATTTTCACATGACTATATTGACATAGAACTTCAGAAAGATGCAGGAATATGCAGGTTCTGCTGAAACAATCTAGATCAAAATGATTTCTTCACTGCAAAAGACTAAAATCTAAATAAATAATTTTTTACTTAAAACAGTGCATTTATTCTTGAATTGGGGAGGTACGTGAGACACTTTGTCAATGGAACAAGAAAATGTACTTTTAAAATAAGAAAAAACAATCACACAGTCTTATTTCAAGTGTATATTATCTAATTATTTTATTATAAGAGTAAAAATACTTATTCCATTGGCAAATCATCTTATCAATCTACCTAAATTAAGGGTAAATACACATAATTGACGCCATCTTTACTTATTTCTAGATGGTTTTTGCAGTGTTAGGTTCCTCATTTCCCTAGAGAGCTTAGATGTTTTAACTTGATGTGTTGCATTAATTTTGAAGTGGGCGTGGCTGATGAAACGGTGGGCACAGTTTGCATAAAAATTAGAGTTTATTTTCTCTCTTAGTCTTCCTTTGTTGGTTCATCAAACTCTGCAAAGCGCTCTAAACTGGCATCAGAAATACCAGTAGATGAGTCTGATTGGAGCAGACTGGTACCAGCAGTAGACATGCTGCTCTGTCAGGCTGTTTGCCATAATAAGTGTCGTAAACTTCACGTTATCCAACGAAAATTGTTGTTATTAATTGAAGGTGAGCTCTGTGTGTCGCTCATTCTTCTCAGAGTGAGCGCCGCTCTTGTTCATGTTTATTATTTCAAAGCTGATCCGTTGAACGTGTTCTGTGAACGGCGTTCATTGAACCCTGCCAAAGACCATCCTAGCTGCTCTTCTCCATCATGTGAAAGAATTATCATAAATGTAATCTTTTTTGCCTCTAGTAATTCTCAGCATTTTTCAAAGAACACATGCATTGGTGTCAGATAAACACGTCACAAAGACCAGTGTTCTGTCAGATCAGCATATCCCATAAGACCAGCATACCCATAGTAAATACCCATGTGCAAGTAGTCAGATTTCCAATTATCCCATTACTTTTGTACAAAAAATTGACTTTAAACTACATAAACAGGCGTGTATCCCTTTTGTCAGGTACAAAAAAAATCTATTTACGGTCAGATTGCCATACACTGAAAAAATAATGCAACCGTTTTTGGCATTTGCTTTATCATATTTAGTTATTCTAACACAATTGTTTTCTGTCCTACCCTGCTAACATGAAACAATTGTGTTAAAGTAACTAAATAAGATTAAGTAAAAGCAAAAATCGGTTGAATAATTTTTTTAAGTGTACGCTTCAAAAAGCACCAAAAAGTAAGTAATTAAATTGTTTTTTTTGTGCATGATTAAAGTGACACAGTTTATTTTTCTTAAAAAACTCCAGGGATAAACTAAAGGGATAAACCAGTATTGACTGGTATGCTGGTCAGACAGAACACCAGCAAGTGGGACAAACAACAGACAAGATGATCCCCTGGAACTGAAAGTTTGAAGACATTTGCCCACTGAACCTTTAATTGAAAGACAGCATGAATGTTTAAATATGTGGGTACATTGATTAGCAAGTGCTTTAGAAAAGTCTAGTCTGTCTGCAGGAATTTATTAGGAAAAACTAAGGATGTGGTGCTCATTCATTTCCTGGTTGAACCCTGAACTGGTTCTGGCACCTGTCCATTTTGGCACATCGGTCCCTACCTGGAAACCTGAACATTGTCTGGTTCAGCCATTGCTTCACATACCCATCCTGTTAGTACCATAGGCTTCTCCCATCTTTGTATGGATAATGATAGCAGCATTTGTCAACAGACATAAGCTATGTTTACATAGATATTAGTAATCAGAATAAACAGCAGACTGGAATAAAAAAACAAAGAAAGGAGATCATGCAAAAACAGAAATTAATTTATGTTAAGTAAATATATAAAAAATATATATTTGGTGCAAAAAAACCCTGTCTAAATTAAAATAAGTATTTTCCACTTTGCCAGTGCAACAAAACAATTTACATTTAAAATAAAAAGAAAACAACTGCAGTCTTTTATTTGGAATTCATAACATCTAATTATCTAGGGGAAAAATGCTCATTCCATTGGCAGATCATCTTATTTTCCTGCTAAAATTAAGGGTAAATTCACTTTTATTTAAAGAAAGTTCTATTTATTTTCAGACCTTTTTGCATGGCTGGATGACTGGATATAGATCTTGTGCTTCTAGACCTCACTGAGGGACGGGACTGTTCCATATGTAAGGGGTATGATAGTGTTCAAAAACTTGCCATATGAAAGGTTATTACGATTCAGTCCGTCCAGTTGCCGCAATTTGGAGCCTAAAAACAAGTTTTTAGGACCTCTTTGACTTCCTTTGACCATCTTCTAATAATTCTCTTTATTATAGGTTAGCCCTTATCCTACATTGAGAATATAAAAATTGAAATTCAATTCAGATTAATTTAGTTCAGTTTATTTCTATTGCACAAATTCACAACACAAGTAATCTCAAGGTACTTTGCAGTTCAACCAGATCATCCACTCAAATTGATTCAGAGTTTTCTATCTAAGGAAAACCAGTTGATTGCATCGACTCATTGACTCTAAGGCGATTCCTCACACTAAGGATGCCTGTAGCGACAGTAGAGAGGAAAAACTCCCTTATAACAGGAAGAAACATCCAGCAGAAGCAGGCTCAGTGTGAGCGGCCATCTGCCGCGGCCGACTGGGGTTCAAGGAGACAGAAGCAGACATACAGAAAGAAGTAGAGATTAAAAAAAAGGCAACTGTCAACCAGCTCCACAGGCGGCCCCGTCTGTGGAGCTGACGGGGCCGCCTGTGGCAGGCAGACGAGCCAGGCAGACGAGCCAGGCAGACGAGCTCTGAGCCAGCTCCCATTTGAAATGTTTAAGAGAGCAGATCCAGTTAATCACAGTCAGAGAAACAGGCCTACACCGAAAAACAGGCCGATCTCGACCGAAACAAAGAGCCGTCTCCTTTGGCCACAGATTGTTGAAACCTTGAAAGTGTATGTGATTAAAATCACCAGTTTAAAAAAAAAAACTAAATCAGATGACCCTGTGCTGAGATGAGCACCTCAACGAGGTCGTCGCCAAGATGTCTCTCCTCTTTACTAACATGCATCATGACAAGTCCATCAGGTCCTCCCATCTCGGCCCAACCATTCCCCCACAGCGTAATTAAATGATAAGTTCATATTTGTGGGAGCGTTGTGTGGTACAGTGTAAAAGCAACGCCACCATGCAGAGCTGCCATCGTGACGAATACCCTTATTAGCAGCCACCCTGCACCCTGTCAGCATAAGGGCTGACCAGGAACATTGTTGTTTGTGCATCTGTGTGTAGTTCAGATGCACACTGTGTGTTCATACACAATCTCTACCAGCCAATCAGAACATGCAGCCAAACAGGAGCTGTGCGATGCGATTTCATAGAATGGTGCAGCGTTCAGCGTGGCCACTGGAGATTGTTTAAGATGTAGCTACAGAGGGCAGATGGAGGTAAAGGGGACGTGCACTCAGCTCTGTCAGTGCAACATGCATCTCCCAGTAAATCAATGAAAGATGATGCCAGCCCTGCATTACAGCTGTTTGATATGCAAACGGCTCCTCAGTGTAAATTTGCCCTGACAGCTTTGGACAAGCAGTGTAGGAAAATGGTTCCAAGGCCCAGGTGTGCAGAGGAGAGACGGATAGAAGCAGAAATAAATAAGAATCACCTTCCAATGACAAACGGATGTTTCAGGAAAGAAGCTCAGAATTCTCCCCGAAACCAAAATGTTCAATAAACCAATTCTCATAATGCTTAGAGAATATAGAGAGAATTTTGTTCTTGAAAGAAAAGAGCACTTTTCCAAACACTGAATAGGAGGAAAATGTGTTTATAAAAATCTAGAATTTTAGTTAAAAAAAAGGTTTTGACAGTCTGCTGGTGAAGATTCTCAGTCATCCAGGTCATAGTCATTCCAAAAAAGTTTAAAAAAACAATCCACTGGACATTGTTTTCAAGTTTGAAGATGTTTCGCTTCCCATCCATGAAGCTTTTCAATTCAAAATATCAGAAATAGCGCTGAGTTTGAGGCTTTATACAGTAGGGTAAAAATGTGTATTCCATTGACAGATCATCTAATTTTCCTGCTAAAATTAAGGGTAAATCTTTATTTTAAGAAATTTGTACTCATTTTCAGAAGATTTTTGCAATGGATCCTCTGGCATGAGGATCCTCACCATGCATACCAGGAACTACGGTTAGCAGGCCTCTTTATCCTACTCTCGTCTGCTGTAACGTCCCTGTTTTTCACTGGAATCCCGTCCTTTGCTTTGTTGCGCTGCTGAGACTCTCTACAAACGGAGATTGTGTAAATTGAGCGCTCCAGTCAAGAAAATTGCAAAAATTACGTGAACCCACCTTTAAATGGGTTTTGAAAAGAATTACATTTGTAAAACCCAGTTAGCAAGAAAAAAATAGGGAAAAATAGAATCAAAGAAATTAATTACATTTGGAAAATGAAAAAGAGAACAACTGGCAAATTGTAAACATTTCTCTCAAACCCCGTTTTTTATTGAGAATATTTTTTAAGATACATTTTGAAACATGCCAGTTTTTTTTTTTTATAATATAGGAACACATTTCTCTCCATACAATGAAACAAGAAATAAAATAAAATACCAAAATAAGGAAATATTACCCATGTTCATCGGATTACATAAAATCGGACCAAGCAGCATTTGGATTTGTCTCTCCTGCTGCCTGTATGTTTGACACATTCCCTCCCTGTTCTTTTATGAGGCGGATATCTAAGCGTGTGTTTGCTTTAATTCTGTGTGAGGCTCAGTGTAGGACAGGCCTGTTCTCATGACTCCCATTGTTGCTTTCAGTCTTTGTCTGTGGAATAAAGCTGCCTCTGTTGTCTCGCCAGCTTCCTGCTTCAAACGCGGAGCCTGGATCGCTCTGTGAAGATCTCCCTCCTCCCATCTCATCCTGGCTTTTTTCTCAATCTCTCTCTCTGTCATTCGGCCTCTCGTCTCAATTGTTTGCCTCTTGTCTCTTAGTTCTGTCTAAATCGCTCTAACCGGATTTCTACATGTGCTCCTCCTATCTCCTGGTTTAAAGAAAATAAACCTCCTCTTTTGAACTCAGCATGAAGGACGATAGGAGTGAAGGGATGAAGTGGCACTGAAGGATAATGAAAACAAAAGACCATTCAGGTATGGACTGAAACATGAAGGCCATTACCAAAGAATCCATGCATCTTGAACTGAATCTCCACATTTTATTACATATTGGTTAGATACATTGAGTGGAAAAAAAATCATATATGTTTACTTGCCGAGGGTACAAATGCCCTGCGAATAGATGGATAGAAATTCAAAAAGTAATGCAAACACAAAAAATAAACTAATACCTATGAAAAGTGAAAGAAAAATTGCTATGACTTAAGAAAAGTTGTAGAAGTGCTCCAGACCACTAGGGGGAGACGATCACCAACTCATACAGGACTAGTACCTCAGTGAAGGCATAAACAGGAGGCTCATACCCCTCTCCCATTGGCCGAAAAACTTGTTTAAACCCGGGAACATTCGTCTTTTAGTGGCAATGGGAGCAGCTCACTGACTCATGTCTCCCCGGGTCAAACGACTGCGCAAGCAACCCGCATTAAAATTGGCTCTGATCAGCACCCTGTGGGAACACTAGATAAGGCCCGTTAAGTTACGTGATAACATTGAATGCAACGGATGGAAGTCAACACATCGTGCCAGTCGTGTCAGATCTAACAGGCCGAAACATCTCTGCTTACATTAGATTAACATTGCACAGCTCTGGTGAGAGGGATTCGGACAGATAATAGATCGAAACAATAAAGCAGGCTGACCATGCCCTGGCTTCCTTACATGTTTCTCTCCATTGTTTACTTTCCTGATTACTGTCGCAATGTTCAATTCAATTCAGTTTATTTATATAGCGCCAAATTCACATCATGTCATCTAAAGGCACAGTTCAACCAGCTCATACAGTCAAATTGATTCAAAGTTTTCTACCTAAGGAAAACCAGTTGATTGCATCGACTCATTGACTCTAATGCAATCCCTCACACTAAGCATGCTTGTAGCGACAGTGGAGAGGAAAAACTCCCTTTTAACAGGATGAAACCTCCAGCAGAACCAGGCTCAGTGTGAGCGGCCATCTGCTGAGGCTGACTGGGGTTCAAGGAGACAGAAGCAGAGATACAAAAAGCAGCTGTAAAAGGCGGCCCCGTCCAGGAAACACACAGCCAGGCCGACAAGCTTCAAGCCAGCTCCCATGCCAGAGGACGAAGAGAGCACATCCAGCCAGTCACGGTCAGAGAAACAGGACTACACTGGAAAAACAGGCCGATCTCCAGCATGTTGACAGAAGACAGAGGAAAGGCAGCTTGCCAGTGAAGTCAGACACAGATTATTTTTTTTTGCAATGTGAAAAGGGTGATTCAGAGTAAAAAATATGCAAAAGGGGATCTCTCCAGTGGCTGGAAGTTGGAGGGGAATTTGCTGGGAGCTGCGGGGCAGTGGGCCGCCATTTGGCTGACGTTTGACTGGGAAGGGCCATTTTGAATGGCTGCTACTGCAGAGCAGGGATTGCATTTACACGACAGATCAAATGGGTGATATAAACTAAATGTTGAAAACATGTAAATAAAACAAAATATTCTCTCAGCAAAGTCCTCATTGACCGTTCACTCAGTGTATTTAGGTAGACATTTTGTAACTATTGATATAAATAAGTCTGTTTTCATAAAATGCACTGAATGAATTTCTGGTTTCATTAATGAGGTGATGGTACGGGTCAGGTAGTGCTAACGCATCATTTTTTTAAATTAGACTTTATTAATGTCTGTTGTTTGGTCCCAAACGAGTCGATGAATGTCTCCCCCTAGTGGTCCGGACTGCAAAATAGCAAAGTTTGCAGCTTTCTTTAACTTTTTGTCGTTTTTCCAAGTTGCAGAATTTTTTCCTTTGCCTGTCTAATATATTAGCAGCATATTTCTTCCAGCCCAGCTGTGGACCTCCAGAGGCTGCTTCTCCGGACAATGTGCTCTTTGCCCGGCCCGGCAGTTTTGGCAGTAAATTGAACCAGTAGGTTTGCTGTTGCTCCATATACATTTTACATGACGTCTCTGTGACAGATCTTTAAATGTCAGTGATATTTTTTCTAACTCATTCCTGTTTTATCACATCTCTGTCCGTGATCTACATTCTGTACCTGATGCTTTTTATTTAATATAATTCTCCAGCGATTCTCTGAGGCCTCATATTTACAGGGAGGTTAAATTACACATAGTTTGACTTTTCTAGAAGTTAATTGCACCGGATTACATTAAGTTAGATTTTATTTAAGTGGGTGATACCTCAGCGGCTTACCTCACACCCTGTGAAGAAGTAAAGGAATGGGCTCCCTTCAGACTTCAGGTCCATAAATCATAGAAGAGAAGCCTGTTCAACTGAACTTTATATAACTTCTTGCTAAAGGTCAGTTCTTTCTTTTTCAGAGGTAATTTAAAGATTAGAGCAGCCAGTGTTTCCATCACATTCACACATATTTGAATGAGCATGTCTTCTCTGTTTTTAAGATCCTCCTTAATTATTCAGGTGTCAGTTCAGATGCTGAGGGACTTCTAGTGTTAAAGCCAGAGGACAGATACCATTCAGTCTGTCACACCTCTGTTCTTTCATTTAAAACTATCTTCATAACGCTCTTCGAATGACTTAAGCACAATTTTTGTAACTATTGGCTGGATTTGCAAAACTCTACTCACAAATTGCTTTGCCTTTTGTATCTCTACTTCTTCCAGTATGTCTGCTTCTTTCTCCTTGAACCCCAGTCGGCCTGGTTTTGCTGGAGGTTTCTTTCTGTTAAAAGGGAGTTTTTCCTCTCCACTGTCGCTACAAGCAGGCTCAGTGTGTGGGATTGCCTTCTAGTCAATTAGTCGATTCATTCAACTGGTTTTCCTTAGATAGAAAACTTTGAATCAATTATATGATCTGGCTGACTCACCTCTGTAAAGGGCCTGGAGATGACATGTGTTTTGAATTAAAATTAAATTAAATTAAACTGCATTGACTCAATTGATGGGTTGTAATTTCAGAGCTTTGTCTTTTAGGCACTTGCTGAAAAAAAGATGGGAAGGTTCAACACCTGCTTCTCCACATAATTTATTATCTAAATTCACAGACTAAGTCCTCCTCAACACAACATGATTTTTTTGGCAAAACTCATTCTATTGGGAGTTGTAATAGACCTTTAGGCTACCTTGCAATGCATATACAATACTTTCAAAATGTT